>NW_024380840.1:0-7433 GCF_016835505.1 Polypterus senegalus | reverse complement strand
GGGAATATCAAATATATATGGTTTAAAGGGGATTTAAATTCATTTTGTTTATCAATATTTAAAAAATTAATTTTGATCATTTCTTATTAGAACATCATATTATTTATGAAATTGACATTTTTATGGAGTTTTTCAAATCAGGAGTATGCGTGTTGACATCTTTTGAGTATGGCATTAAGACCACCAATTCATTCAAGAGTGTTCAAGATCTTGGTTTTGTACTGGTTTTTGATTTCTCTGTAGGGTTGAACTAAAATTTTGTGGTTTGAAGACTTAGATTTTTGATTAGTGTTTTAAACTTGGTGACTGGTGGGCTTTTCATTACTGCTTGTTTTTCACCACATCTCAGCTCCCCAGTCCTTTGTCTTTAAAAATCTTTTACTGTTTCACTTTGAGAAAGGGTACAGATTTCTCAGTAGACCTGATTATTTTGATTTTAAGTTCTGACGCATTACCTGTCCTGACTGTGTTTAAGTTGTGTTTATCATCTCCTTGTCTTTCTTCTCCCACAACAATCCCGGGACACCTACATGTCTCATAACCAATCTATAATATAACATAAGTTGGCATTCAATAAGATGTCCAAGTTCCACCAGTATACGAAAAAGAGCAGAGAAACAAAAGGCCCTTGACATCTTAATGGTTGGATATAATGATAAGCTCAGTTGGTAGGTAGGATCAAGGTTTTATGGCTTTTTTGTAAAATCAGGATGGTCTCCCCTGGACTTTCTCATATACTCAGATATGAGATGAAGAAAATATTATATTTTTATATTATGTCATTAAAGACCCATCAACAACAAATAAAATCAAACTAATAATATATTGAACAATTATTATAAAAGTAAAGTTGAATAAATTGGACTCTGCAGCTACAAGAATAAAAGGAAGTACCATTTCCGGGTGAACAGAAACAACCCAAAGTTGATAGAAATCTACGTTTGTACCTAATACTTGCAGTAAAATTTGTTGACCTAAGTGAAAGTGTACTAAGTTATCATGTTTACATACACACAGACAGAAACAGAGACATAATTCCAAAATGATATTTTGGACCCAGGGACGATAAAACATCAGATTCATCAAAATCTCAAATGGGAAATTTTGGGAAAATTCCCTCTTTTCTATCTTGGATATTTAAAAGCAAATGAATCAGCTGAAAATGTAACTATAAACCAGCATACATATTCAAGAACTGGGGTTATTTGGGCATACTTTTAGTTCTGTTTTGATTCTTGCCCAGGATTTTTAATTAACTTAAGCATATGAATGGTTTGAAGTCCAGATACCCTGCAAGAGTCAGTCCTACTGAATTAAACATTAATTTTAATTATCTTCCATATTTAGAAAGTGTCTTAATTTTCCATGTTTTAAACTAACAAACAGGTTTTGATAGTGTTCTAGTCTGCATTTAAAATGGGCAGAATCTGTTAAATCATGGGGAGTTTGGCAACAACTGCCTAAAAATCGAACACCCACAACAGAGTGACGCTTAGAAATCTTTTGACTGTAAATATTCTATAATTAAAAAGGTTGTTAGAATAATCGCTTTTGACATTCTTTTATGAGCCCTACACTATCCAGCTCTGTAAAGTTCATGAGTGGCCCAACCAGAACCAAGACTTAATCTATTCAAACATCTCGGGAAAGATCTGAACCAAGTTGTCTACTGTTGGTCTCCAACCTGACAGAGCTTGAGAGGATCTGGAGAAAGGACAGAAAAATTCCTTAATACAAGTATGAAAACTTGTCACTTCATATCCAAGAAAACTCATAAACGAATGGCACCCAAAAGATCGCAACAAAGTACTGAGTAAGGATCTGAACACTTGTGTCAACAAGTTATTTGTTATTATTTTTTTTTAATTTGCAAACATTTCTAAAGTCTTGTTTATGTTTAGTCATTTTTGAAGAGTATTGCTTGATAAGAAAAATGAATAAAATGTTTTATCACGGCTGAAACATACAAAATTGAAGAACTGAAGGGTTCCAACACTAAATGAAGACCCTATATGTTTTCATTCACTGTATGATGTTGTATTTATTGTTTTTAGTTTTTGAAACCCTTTAAATATTTCAGTACTATGTAAAATGGAATAAATGTAAACTGAGGTGCCCAGTGTTTTTTAGCAAGTCTTCTTAAATAACTAGAAAATATTTTAAGATTGAAAATCTCAGATAATAAGTGTTTTGCTATTCTTTTATACCAGACATTTTCTAAGTAGTGTTCATATAGAAGGAAAATGTTTTGAGTGCTTACCTTTACCTTTAGGAACAAAATCTCTCTTTCCATTCATTAATCTAAAATCTAAAGCAAAGTTAATTGAAATAGCTTAAGAAATATTGAAGAGGCATTGAAAATGGTAACAGGACTTTTTAATGTTAATGCTTTTACATGGATTGATCAGCAGCTGACCAGTTCACATGCGAAGAATGAATAGTAGCATCTTATATAAAAGTAATGAAGTTTGTATCTGGAGGGTCCAGTGTAAATGGTTTTAATGTTCCCAATCTAGTTGTAACAAAAGTGTTTAGACTTTGACAATATAATCAACTTTATTAGTATTTCTTGGTTTAAATGGTAGCTTTATTATTATATATATATATATATATATATATATATATATATATATATATATATATAGTAAATGACTAAAAAAAGGAAATTTGGGAAAAAAAAAGTTAAGATAAATCTCTTTTTTTTAAGCGGGGCCCCCAAGACTATATTAAAAATAATTATGTTTTTTATTTTCCCCCGGCAACCCTAATACACTGCATTAAAATCTAATACCCCTCTGGTCAAATAGCATGTACCCTTAACCAATTTAATCAAATTCCGGGTTAGCCAAACACAAGTGCCCGCTTTGTTCATCTGGCAATCTAAAAGAAGACTAAAAAGAAATTAAGGAAGGATAGTAGTTTTTAATTCAGTTTCCAATTGTCTGATCTCTACTTTTTACGTTTTTTTCAGGCCCAACAAAATGAACACTGCCTTTTTTTTTCTTGATGTTCCCATGTTAAGGTTCTGAAGGCCGGTTTCAAAGTTTTTTACAAGCCCGTACTAAAGTGATTTAATCAAGGGTTAAAAATATAAATTACAAACCTTTCTAAAATTGGTTTGGGTCCTCAAAAAAATATTTTTTAGCATTTAAAATTTTTTTAAAATCAAATAACATTCCATAAAGGGAGTCAAGTTTTAAAAACTAGATTTAAACAAATAACACCCCCATGAGAAAAAAAATGCTAGACAAAATAGTAAAAAAAAGTAAAAAATAAATTAATAAAAATAAACAGAATAAAAAGAGGGGAGAATCCTCTTTCTCAATTTAAATGCTTTTTAAAAATTTTTGAAAAATGTTATAACAAGAGGACTTACTCATTAAACCACCAAACACACATCTTCAGTTGTCTTTTTTGTCATCTTCTGAGCAGGTGTGACTCAGCTCTGAAAAATTTTCTTCATTCTGTCTCATTGTGGTTTTCCATGCATTTTTTAGCATTATTTCTTCATTTCTCAGTATTTTCATGTTCACATGACACACTGAAAAAAGCATATGTTGCTGAGTATTGATTGGTATTGTAAATTGTTAACATGTTCGGGGAACATAGAGTTAGCTTTTTCAATGATATGGGGGTTTGCTTTGATAAAAATGAATCAGTTTTTTTAAAGATGTATTATCACTGTACACCTACATTTAAATATCTGTTTGCATGCTTGATTGACACGCACCTTGCTCATCACTGTCCATGTCTGGTGGACTGAATCACCTCGGGTTATGTAAAAAGCATCACAAAATATAACAGGTAGTGAAGACTGAAGGAGCTGAGTGTAAAATTAGATCCATTTTTGTGACAATGATGTTCAAATTCATGAAACTCATTAAAAAGTTTTAAAGTTTGTGGAGAGTCAAAGAAAGGAACAGTTCTCTAAGGGTTTGATAACCCCGTTCCTTTGACCCACATTTCTACATATTTAAAGCAACACAGTGTAACAAAAAATAGCCAAAAGACATCAAGGTTTGGGTGCCATATAATATTCCCTACTCGCAAACTTTTTTTTCTGAGGTGTGTTCAGGTTGAAATCCAAAAAAGAACTGATTTTAGTTTGATAACAAGGTGGCTTTAAAGGACGTGACAGGAAGTGACGCAACCATTGCGCTAAGTGACATCTTTGGGACTGGCAGTGGACCATCCATGGGGGGGTAGCAGAAGTGGCGCCATCAAATTTGGTACCAGGAGTGACATTCATCAATAGCACGGCACCTGTGGGGTTCCCCTGGATAGCCTGCATAAGGAGAGAAAGTTAGTGCCGCTTGCACCCCCCTGCCTGGCGTGGTACTACTATTTTTATGCCCTCTAGCTGCCTCCCAATGCTTTAAAAGTTAAATGAAAACCATTATAAAACGAAAAAAATGTACTTTGGGAAAAAAATGTAATTTACAATGCAATAAAATTGGTAATCAAAGTAGTTTGGAAAGCAAACAAAAAACACTGTTGCTATGGTGGGAGATGAGATCCCACTTTAACAGTGTTCATATTTTGTATGCACTGATAAAGCCACCCTTCCATCAACTAACCTCCTTCTGCATGACTTGACTGCATCAGCATAAGGGTCAAGATTTTTATGTATACTAAACACCTTTCTTCCAGTGGAAAATTTCACTTTGCAAACACAAAGATTCCAATGTTTTTGTAAACGAAACTCTTAGTTTTTCTGCAAATTAAATTTAAAATGCTGGCTTATCATTAATAATAAGCAAAAAAGTCTCCCAGGTCAGAATGGACCAACCGTTCTGCAGTCTTTTTTTTTGTTTCTGGTTGTTTTTCCTTAATATAACTGATAGCAAAGCTCTAAATTGGCTAAATATAGAATTCTGGATTTCCCTGCAATTTTAAAAATTCCCCCTTTATTCATCATATTTTGACTGCAACCCTTATACAAAAAAAATAGATTCTGCAAGGAAAAAAAATACTGCTACCCCGTCAAATGCCCTGATCCCAACAAATAAACAAAAATAAAAAAAGAAAAAAAATTTGTATACAAATAATCAGAAAAATGAATACTGATACAAAAAGAACATTTTTTGGAAAGGGAGCATGAAAAAAAAGGGAAGAGTTTTGTAAGCTGAACTTGATGAAAGGATTTAAAAAAACATGTTGATATATAAAGACTGCATATGACCGAAACTATTAGGCCTTCTTTTTTTTAAACATTTTATTACTGCATGTTGTAGCCTTTGCTAAAATATTTCAATTAATTTTTTTTTCATAAAACCCTATCTCAAGAATGTTCGAAAGCAGGATACTAGAAATTTTTAAAAATTTTTTAAAAAATCAAAACTGAAACCTCACATTGCGGAACCATTCAGACTTTTACCCAGTACTTAGTGGGACCTTTGACCCATTACAGTCTGGATTTCCTTGGAAAGCGCTTCACACACTTGGGGGGGCTTTCTGACATTCTTCCTGCAGACCCTTTTTTCTGTCGGGATGGAACCATCACTGGCGGGTGTTTTCAGGTCTCCACAGACTGCTTTTCAAACGGGGCTGCTCCCACCCCTTCATTGTATAACGGGTATGAAAATGGACATTCAAAAACTGGGTCAAACATTCAGTCTTGGGGGTTTTTTAGAGCCCGGGAATCTTTTTTCTTAGCCTAGGCCCTTTTACAGTGTCTTTTCAACACTTTCATGTGATGTCAGCCCTCTGCCAAAAACCCCGTTATTGAGTGTTGCAGTAGTGGCTGCTCCTAAATTTTTGGCTCAGCCAGAATGACTATTGGGTTTTGTTCACCCTTTTACCAAGACTCTCATTCCCCTGATTTATTTTTTGGGGCCCAGCTCTAGGAAAGTTGTGGGGCCCCACTTCTTCCATTTAAAAAAATTAGGAGCAACTGTCCTTTGGGAACCCCAATTTCAGATACTTTTTTTGAAAGGGTCAACACAATCCTGCCCTTTTCACTCTGCAGGCAATTCCTTTTACCTCATTGCTTGGTTTTGCCCCAAAACATTGTCAAATGTGGGACCTTTTAAAACTGGCCAAAGTTTTCAGAATAACACAAATATTAATTTTCCAAAATTTTGCTCTGTTTTTTAGAGGTTTTTTAAAACCCAGAATGTTGGAAGAGTGATCAGAGAAATTCAATTAAAAACAAAGTTCCTCTTTTTCCCTGAAAAAAGAACCTAAAAATCACAAGTGCCGGATTCTTCCCAAAATTGATTCACCCGGATAGGGGGACCAACAAGGCAAACTTGCTCAGGAATGGCAGCAGGAAAGGGGTTAATATCTGCGCCAGTGGGCGAAGACCCGGGGGGTGGCCCGGTGTCAAAAGCAGGAAAAACAAAAAACGACCGAATTCCCAAAAAGGCAGGGGTTGGGCCGGGGATGGGGTAAAGCATTTTTTTATGATCCTTTCTGATTGTTTGGGGGATCCGGGGAAAAAAATTGTCTGGAGAAAAAAAAAGGGGGGCTTCCATCAGTCCTGTGCTGTCAACATAAAAATCCTGAGACCATTCATTTTTGGGCGTTTTCCGAAGTGGGGCCCTTTTACCTAAAAACACAGCCATGAAAAGAATTCCAAAAAATCTTCTAAGGCAACTTTCCAACCATCCAAAAACAGTTTGGTGACCAAAATTCTTTTTTCCCTGATGGAGCACCATGCCTAAAAAAAAATGATAACTAAATGGGAAACAAAACATTGAAATTTTGGGTCCATGGCCAGGGAAAATCCCAGTCCCAAACCCATTGGGAACTTTGGTCAATCCCAAGAGGCAGATGCACAAACAAAACCCACAAATTTGATAAACCAAAACAATTATGCAAGAAGGCTGCCTCAGTCAGGATCTGGGCCCAAAAAATTGATTGACAGCATGCAAAGGGGGATTGAAGGGTCTTCTAAAAAAAGGACCAACACTGCAAATATTACTTTTTTCATAAACTAAATGTTTTTCAATAAAAGCCTTTGAAACTATGGGAAAGCTTGTAAATTATACTTCAGTATAAAAAACGCCGACAAAAAAAATCTAAAAAAACGCGAGCAAAAATTTTTGAAAACCAATACTTATGTCATTCTAAACTTTTCCCGGTAAAAATTTCCTCCCAATCTGTTAATCAAGCATCCCAGGGTAATCAAAGAATGGGATACACTCACCGATTTCGTATCTGGAGGATCTTACTATTTATATCATGTTTAACGGGATTCCCCCGGAGTCCCCCAAACGGCTGATATTTTGGAAATTTTTAAGGAAAAGTTTTCCCCCTGGCCGGGTTTGTCCCGGGGAATTTTAAAAACAAGCCCAAAAAAAACCCCATTTTTTCAAACCCGCAATATATTGGGGGGGTTTCTTAAAAGGGGGGAAAATTTTTGTCTTTGGCGTATCGGGTTTGCCCTTTTAAAAATTTTTTTTGTTCCTTTAAAAATTTCCCTTTTTGTC
>NW_024380839.1:0-10529 GCF_016835505.1 Polypterus senegalus | reverse complement strand
CAGTAGTCCCGTACTCATGTGCTTTGTGTGCATTGTCACAAAACTCACAATAAGACATAGCAAGGTTTGGGGCAGCCACCCGTATAATTTGGTATCCTGGCTGCAAATCGTCTTTTAAATGATAGCACTGCTGTGCTCAAAACCGACTCCAATAGAGATCTGAGGGAATATGAAAAAGGTGGAGGCTTTTAAAGGGGAAGACAGGAAGTGAAGCCAAAGAGGTTGGGCTCATGGAGGTCTTCTGTCATTGGTGCGAGCCCGAACGTGACATCACAGGGGCCGGAGCCAGCAAGGTCTCCTTCCATTGGCTCGGTCCCGGAAGTGACGTCAAGAGCACCAGGTGGAATCTCCAGAGAATGGTCTGCAGGCACAGGAGAAAAAGAGTCAGTGCACTCTACCACATCCCGGTATGTCTCGAAACTGTCCTTACTCAAGCCCTGTAGCTGCCTCCCATGTGCACGTGTGTGACAAGGCTCACCCCTCAGCCCAGACCTGTTGGGTCAGGCGACTTTGACCGAGAGGTTGTGAACCCGAGAGAGGGCATCAGCGTTAGCGTGAAGAGCGAAAACTTGTATGGCTGGAGGTCAAGAAACCACCTGGTGACCCGCGGTTTCGACTCCTTGTGCAGGGCCGTCCACTGTAAAGGTGCATGGTCCGTGACAAGGGTGAATTCCCGGCTCAACAGGTAGTACCTCTGCTGAGTAATTGCCCATTTAACCGCCAAAGCCTCTCTCTCAACCGCCTCATACCTGATCTCCAGGTCCAACAGTTTCCGGCTCAGGAACATAATGGGGTGATCCGCACCATTGACGTTTTGGCTCAGCACTGCCCCCAGGCCTGTGTCTGAAGCGTCCGTCTAGAGGATGAAAGGTAAGGAAAAGTTAGGAGCTTTCAAAATAGGTGCGGACGTAAGGGCCTGCTTCAAGTCATTAAATGCAGCACCTGTCTTGTCAGTCCATAACACAATGTTTGGGGCCCTCTTCTTTGTCAAATCCCTAACCCTAACCCTAACCCGAGAAAGGCTTGGACCTGCTGCTTGGTTCGCGGACGGGGCCATTTCAAAATGGTATCTACTTTGGAGCACTGTGGTTTCACAGTACCCCGACCCACCAGGTAGCCTAAATACTTGGCTTCGCTCAATCCAAAGAAACATTTCTTGGGATTGATCCAAAGCCTGGCCCCACCAAGTGTCTGCAATACCTCTTTTACCTGCTGTAGGTGTTCCTTCCATGTGCTGGAATAGATGACCACGTCGTCCTGGTAGGCAGCACTGTACGAGTTATGAGGCCTGAGCACTTTGTCCACCAGATGCTGGAAGGTAGCTGGAGCCCCTTGTAACCCAAATGGAAGGACACGATACTGCCTGTGTCCGCTAGGGGTAACCTTCACGGAGTCTGTTTTAAAGGTACCTGCCAGTACCCCTTTGTCATGTCCAGTGTGGTCAAATATTGAGCCTGTCCAAGCCTCTCAAGGAGGTCGTCCACTCGTGGCATTGGATAAGCATCGAATTGGGAGACTTGATTAAGCCGACGGAAGTCAGTGCAAAACCGCCAACTAACATCAGGCTTAGTGACCAACACAATGGGGCTGGACCAGGGACTATGACTTTCCCCGATTACACCTAGTTCCAGCAAGTGCTTAATCTGAAGCTCCACTTCAGCCCTTTTTGCCTCGGAAAGCCGATACGGACGTTCTCAGACTATAACCCCGGATTCTGTCACAATGATGTGCTCCACCAGAGAGTTCCGTCCAGGGCTTTCACTCACTACCTCCTGGACAGGATAACTACTTCGAACTCCCGTCGTTGTCTGGGACTTAAATCCACACCGAAGTTAAGGCTAGCCGTGCGAGCAAAGAGTGAGTGGGGCTGACCGGAGGAGGGATCGGGATCCCTGTCCTTCCACGGTTTCAGCAGGTTTACATAATAAACCCGCTCCCTCAGCCGACAATTGGGTTGACTCACCAAATAGTTGACGAGTCCTTTCCTCTCCTTAACTTTGTAGGAACCTTGCCAATGGGCAAGTAACTTAGAGTGGGAGGTAGGTACTAGGACCATGACCCAATCTCCTTGGCGGAACTTCCGGAGAGATGTGCCGCAGTCGTAATAATGGACTTGTGCTGCTTGAGCCTCTTCCATATGCTTTTTAAGGAGGGGCCGAATCTTACCAAATCTATCGCGTAACTGCACAATATATTCTAATATATTTGTAGAGGGAAGAGCCTCTTCTTCCCATCCTTCTTTTAAGATGTCTAATATGCCCCAGGGTTGTCACCATACAGTAATTCAAAAGGGGAGAACCCCGTGGAGGCTTGAGGGACTTCCCAATAGGCAAAAAGGACGAGGAGGAGGAGCTGATCGCAGTTCCTTCCATCCTCGCTGACCACCTTACGCAGCATTTGTTTGAGAGTCTGATTGAACCTCTCCACCAAACCGTCGTTTTGAGGGTGATATACCGTGGTCTTTAAATACTTTATTTTCAGTAACTTGGCAGTCTCCTTGAACATCTCCGAGATAAAGGGCGTCCCCTGGTCTGTCAAGACTTCTTTGGGGATGCCCACACGCAAAAAGACCCCTAGTAATTCCCATGCGATGGCTATGGAAGTGGCTGAGCACAATGGAAAAGCTTTGGGGTATTTGGTAGCGTAATCCACGAGGACTAAAATGTACTTGTGTCCTCAGGCTGAGGGCTCTAGTGGTCCAACTAAATCGACCCCAATTCTGTGGAAGGGAACATCAATCAGGGGAATAGGAATGAGAGGAGCACGGTCCCTCCTAGGAATTTGTCGCAATTGACACTCCGGGCAAGAAGTGCAAAAGCGACAAACCTCCTCATTGATTCCCGGCCAGTAGAAGCGGAGCTTGATCCGCTCCAGGGTTTTCTCTGTGCCCAAATGGCCACCTACGAGGTGGGCATGTGCTAACTCACAGACCTGCCACCGGAAGGTCCGTGGGATTAGCATTAGCCGTCTTTCCTGCCCATCATGCACTGCTACCCGATAGAGAAGGTAATTTTCCAGCACAAAGTGAGGACCCTGTAGCATAGGCTGGTTAGTGCACTGGCCGTTGACTAGGACCACTACATTTTTTGCAAACTTCAGGGAATCGTCATTCCACTGCTCCCTTTTAAATGAAGTTGGCGTCTCTCTAAATTGAAACCGCAAGAGGGAGAGGGGGTCGGTGTCGACCTCAAGGGGTGTGGTTGCCTCCCGTTCCGCCGCAGCGCTGGTGGATGACGTGTCGGCACGCGACGGTCCAGGTGTCGCCACGTCACTCAGGGCGGCCGCTTCGTCTTTCCCTGCCGGCTGATTACACGGCGTGGAGGCAGTTTGAGATGGCTCATCCCCGTCCATAACTAGGCCCAAGTTAACCCTAGGAGTGGTATGTGTCTCGCCGCTTTTAATATTAGACCAGGCCCGCCCTAGTATCACCGGGTGTGGGGGATTTGGATGGATGGCCACGGTTAGTTTTTGTACCGATCCCCCCTAACTGATGACACAAGCAGCGGAGCCACACCAATGGATGTCTCCGTGGACACAGGTTATACTGGTCTTAATCTTTAACCACTGTTGCGGCAGCACAAACCGGCAGGCAACAATGGTAATGTTGCTACCGGAATCAAATAAGGCTGTGGTCGTTTGTCCGCTGAGGATCACCACGCCAGTATGTGGGACCGCCAATGAATTAGCCAGAGCACACCAACCCCTCCTCTCCCTCCACCTGCATTCCTACTTGCCTCCAAGCGGTTTGCACGCCCACGGCTCTGGGGACGCCGATACAAGCTCTGGGTTGTACAGGGGGCTAGGTCTTGGGACGTACTCCAGCTGGGTTCGACAAAGGGACGGTTCTGCTCCTCCAGAGTGTGAGGTTTGTGTCTCCAGAAGCTCTATGAGCTTTGCCATGTTCTTAAACTGCTTTCCCCACACCGGCTGGGTGAAGCCATGGGGAAGCACCTTCAGGAGCAGATAGCAAGCTACCTGCTCTATTATGTGGTAGGGCTTGTTCTCAAACGGCCATAGCCACTGCCCTACCATTGCCCAGAAGGACCAGGCTTGTTTGAGGGTTGGCCGCTTTGGGTCCAACCTCCACTTTTTTACTTTTTCCACCTGCCAGTCTGGGGCACCCCTAGGTGGTACTTGGGGCTCTGGTAGCCTACTGTACCAGTCATAGCCATACCCATAACCATTAACATATGCCCCAATATGTTAATGGTTAATATAGCCCAATGTAATCCCAAAATGATTCAAGTATGATATTCATCTTTCTGAAAAGGATTCCTGTTTACTGCGTACATACCAGCGTATGTGACGCGTCAGTATCAAGAGAGTTATTCAAACAAGTAGCCGAATACAGAGAACTTTCTAGTGAGCCAGGACTGAACATATGGAGTGTTAGTCAATTCATTGCATGTCACCAAACAAAACAGAAGATATTTGACGTCTTTTATTACAAGTTTTAATTGAAGCGCTTTCAGGAGATGCATATATTTTGACTTTGAATGAATTGCTAAAGACTGATTTAATTCAGAAGATGGCAGCCCAGATATTTCCTATAGATCGAAAAAGGAAAAAATAAACACTCCAAAATAGCCTACAATACTTTCCAACAAGCATTCAAAACATCCTCTCTTTTTTGTATTGAAGAATGGGCTTCTCAAACAAATTGGATTTTTAATATTTCATTTAATAAAAGCATCACTAAGGTCCTCTGCTGCTGAACCCTTCAATAGTAAAAGATACTGCTAATTAAATGTTAGTCTCATTGAGTGTAAACGGGAGTATTGGCAGAGTTTCTTTGCAGCTTTGTTGATTTTCGTAAAGCATTTGACTCAGTTGATCGAGCTGCACTGTGGGATGTCCTGTAACTTCATGGGATGTCATGTACTGTACACTGGTACTGTGAGTGCTGTGCAGAGTGGAGGCAGAACCTCTTGTGTTTTTTCCCAGTTGATTCTGGGGTTCATCAGGGATGTGTTCTGCTCCTACTCTCTTCAGTGCTTTCACGGACTGATCTCGACCTTGCTGACGACGCTGTGATCTTCGCCGAGTCAATGGGAGACTGACTGAGCGAGGAGTCTGAGTGTCTGGGCTTCTAAGTGTCTTGGGTTAAAACCAAGATCCAGGCCTTTAATGATCTCTTGGGCACAGCCATCAGCAGTGTGTCTGTCTGCAGAGAGTGTCTTGTCGAGAGGTTTACTTACCTTGGCAGTGACATTCATGTCTCTGGTGACTCTTCCTATGAAGTCAGTAAACGGATTGGGAGAGCATGGGGGTCATGAGGTCGCTGGAAAGGAATGTCTGGCACTCCCGATATCTATGCAAAAGGACGAAGGTCTGTGCCTTTAGAGTCCTGATGCTTTGTATTTTGCTATATGGTATCGAGACATGGACACTGTCCAGTGACCTGAGATGAAGACTGGACTCCTTTGGCACTGTGTCTCTCCGGAGAATCCTTGGGTACCACTGGTTTGACTTTGTGTCGAATGAGCGGTTCCTCATGGAGCCCCGAATGAGGCACATTACCTGCATTGTGAGGGAGCGTCAGTTATGCCCCTCAACCTAACCCGACCTGAGCGTCTGCCAAAACCATTTATATTCATTTTTTCACTCATCAGGCAACATTCTATAGCTCAGAATAACACGGCAAGAACAACATTTTTGAAATTTTTAATTTATTAAAAATAATAGCGGGTGGCGCAGTGGTAGCATTGCTGTCTCGCAGTTTAAGGAGTCCTGGGTTCGCTTTCCGGGTCCTCCCCGCACGGAGTTTGCATGTTCTCTCCGTGTCTGCGTGGGTTTCCTCCCACAGTCCAAAAATATGCAGGTTAGGTGCATTGGCGATCCTAAATTGTCTCTAGTTTGTGCTTGACGCCATGCCCGGGGTTTGTTCCTGCCTTGTGCCTTGTGCTGGCTGGGATTGGCTCCAGCAGACCCCCGTGACCCTGTGTTACGATATAGCGGGTTGGACGGTGACTGACTGACTGACTGACTGAAAATAATAGCTGAAATGTCACATTGGCACTAGTGGACTCAGTACTTAGTTGAAGCCCCTTTGGCAGTTCTTACAGCCTGGAGTCTTCATGGGTCTGATGCCACAAACTTTGCACACTAGGATTTGCGAACTTTCTGTCATTCTTCTCTGCAGATCCTCTCAAGCTCCATCACAGCTATCTTCGGGTCTGTCCAGAGATGATCAGTTGTGTTCATTTTGGTGCTCTGCTGGGTCACACAGCAACATTAACATAGCTGACCCTAAGCCTACCCCTTTATTGTCTTTCTTTGTGTTTTGGGTCATGGTCCTCTTAGAAGGTGAAGTTCAGAGTACTCTGGGGCTGGTTTAATTAATGATATCTCTGTACTTTACTCTGGTTAGTTTGATTTAACCCTAACTAGTCAACTAGTCCCTACTGCTGAAAAACACCCCTACAGCATGATGCTGCCACCGCCATGGTGCATTGTTGGAATGGTATTGTGCAGGTGATGAGAAGTTTCCTTCAGACATGACGCCAACCTTGGTTGCCTTAGACCAGAGAATCCTGTTTCTCACACTCTGAGTTCTTTTAGGTGCCTTTTTGCAAACTCTAAGTGGGCCTCCATGTGTTTTTTTTTTGACTGAGGGGAGGCTTCTGCTGCGGTGGGCTGGCGCCCTGCCTGGGGTTTGTTTCCTGCCTTGTGCCCTGTGTTGGCTGGGATTGGCTCCAGCAGACCCCCGTGACCCTGTAGTTAGGATCTAGTGGGTTGGATAATGGATGGATGGATGGATGGAGGCTTCTGTCTGGCTGCTCTGTTATAAAGTCCATGTTAACAGTTATGGTTGTCCTTCTGGAACCTTCTCCCATCTCCAAACAGATTCTGTGTAGAGTGACCATCAGGTTCTAGGTCACCTCAAGGCCCACCTCCCTTGATTGCTCACTTTGGCTGGACAGTCAGCTCTAAGAAGAGTTGTGGTTGTCCCAAACCTTTTCCATTTAATAATTATGGAGTTCACTGTGCTTGTAGGAAACGTCAATGCTGCTGGAATGTTTGTAGTCTTTGGCAAATCTTCTGGGGTGCTCCGCCAGAGGGTGCTCTGAGGGTTTGTGATTCCTAATCTCAGGGACTTCCATTTGACCCAGAAGTGCTTCCATCTGGCTGTGCCCTAGCATAGGAAGTACTCATTGGGTCTAAGATAAAGGAAGCCACTTGATCTCATCCAAGCAAGTCGGAGTTGGGAGAGGAGTGGACAACACTTGCCTGGGAGGAATGGAGGAATGAGAGAAAAAGAAAGAGAGAGGAGGAGAAGAGAATATTTGTACAGACCCAATATGTTAAGAACCGTGTTGTAAGACACTTTGGTTAATAAACCTTTTTTTATTTGAACCCAGGACATATGTAGTGTGATTGTGTTTGGGATTTGGGGTGCTCCAGTACCCCCTACTGGTCACAATGGTCTGAATGTTTGTGCCAATGGGATATTTCATTTATTTATTTTGAATTTATTTGCAAACATTTCCAAATCCTGTTTTTGCTTTGTCATTCTGGGGTATTGAATGTTACTTGATGAGGGAAAAAATGAATGTAAATGATTTTAGCACAAAGCTGCAACAAAACGCAATGACGAAAGAGTAGAGGAGTCGGAATACTCTCTAAAGGCACTCCTTATGCATTGAGTATGGATGATAAATTATTCTTGGTCAAGACTCATGTATTAACTTCCAATATGAGCTCTCACAAGCTGCAAATGGCTGGACAATTTAATCACAATTTAGATACAGTAGGTTAATCTAAAAGTGTAAGCACTTCTAAAACTGCTGCCGTAACTTCACAGTTTATCATGGATAATGTGCTCTCTAACCCACAGAGTTCTAT
Organism: Polypterus senegalus; assembly: GCF_016835505.1. Lineage (NCBI taxonomy): Eukaryota > Metazoa > Chordata > Cladistia > Polypteriformes > Polypteridae > Polypterus > Polypterus senegalus. The sequence continues at coordinate 2,684 of NW_024380839.1, read as the reverse complement.
TCCCGTATCCCGGACTTTATTCTTTCTTCTCATCAGTATATCCCAATTCCCAGTTTATTGATAATAATTTACTGCCCTCTCATAGATCTTGCAAATATTGCCCTGCTGTTATTTCCGGCCATGATCTTCTTATTCTGTTCTTTTAAGAAAATCATCACATATCTACTCCCTGTATATAAAATCCTAAGCCTAAAAGTGCAACGACTGTCACATTTTTTGTCACACTTTAAATTGGGCTTATTTTAAAACCTACATATATATGTTTGGTATCATTCTTTTCAGAATTTATTGAACTTTAATGTGATGTTGTTAGATTTCCATCCATCCATTATCCAACCCACTATATCCTAACTACAGGGTCATGGGGGTCTGCTAGAGCCAATCCCAGCCAACACAGGGCGCAAGGCAGGAAACAAACCCCAGGCATGGCGCCAGCCCACCGCAGTGTTGTTAGATTTTCAGATTCGTATTCCATTTTTAAATTATGAACTAAGATAATATCAAGAACTCTCGTCCCGCAAGATGAGACTTTTTGCCAAGAGATTTGACTACGCCAGGGCCAGAAATAAAAGACAAAGAGCTGCTATACAGGCTTTTAAACGTTTGAAGCGCCTCGTGAGATGCTGATAACGCGGCACAGCAGCAGCAGCAAGCCAGCAGCTGATCCAGCAAAGAGGAGGTAAAAAAAAAACTATTTGTTTCCCATTGTATCACCGTTTAAGGGGGGTTTCGGAGGAGCGACCGCGTCTCTCCTTGGGGTGCATTCAGCCCCCCGCTTCACAACATGAGCGGCTGGAAACACGAAGTGGATGGTGCATAGCACAGGCTGGGCTGTGGGTTGGTGAGCAAAGTAAGAAGGGGGTAACCTCCTAGTTTGGCATATAAAAATACATTTTTTTTTCTTTCTTTATTAATTTTATTACAATCCATACAAATCAATCAAGTTTTTAAAAAAAGAAAAATTGAGTTAAGAACAGATCGATCCCCACCCCTGAGTGAGAGAGCAAGCCAAACGGCTTGAAATTTAAGGCTTGTAAACATACCTAAATTAATAAATTTTCTGTGCTTTATGAACTTATTTTAAAATATTACTGATTAGACCCTGCCATGTTTTGAAAAAAGTCTGTACAGATCCTCTAACTGAGTATTTGATTTTTTCCAACTTCAAATAATATAACACATCGGTTTCCCACTGACTTTAAAGAGGAGAGTTTGGGTTCTTCCAGTTTATCAGAATAAGTCTGTGTGCCAAAAGTGTAGTGAATGCAAAAGGCTGGTCCTAAAACAGCTGTGACCCCTGTTTTCAGAACATCTGGATCCTCAGCCGTTTGCATATCAGACACATAGGTGTGGAGGTGATTCGATCTACGTGCTCCAACTGGAAAGCTTACTCCCAGTTGGACAAAGCCAGCACCACAGTCAGGATCATGTCCGTTGGTGTTAAAGGTACAGGAAAGATCATTCTGTCTCATCGACTGGGGGAGAAGCTCAAGGCTTTGCCTCTTGATGCCCCACAATCTCCTGGATCTTTGACTACCTTAACAACAGACTTTGTGCAAGAAATGGTGGTGTGGAACTGTCCTGTCTCCCCTCCTGTTTACCCCTCCACACAACAGACTGCCAGTGTAGTACCAGCATTTGCCAACTACAGAAGTTTTCAGATGATTCCTCCAACATAGGCTGCTTTAATAATGGAGATGAGTTGGAGGACTTTGTCTGGTGGTGCAGGGAGAACCACCTACTGGTCAAGATCAGCAAGACAAAAGAGCTGTTGGTGGACTTCTCATGTGCCAAATACCCCCTGTCAGGGGGGATGCAGAGTGGTGTAGAGCTACAAGTACCCGGGGGTTCACGTAAACAGCAAAGTGAACTGGTCTGACAACACAGTGGCACTGGACAAGAAGGGCCAAAGCTTGCTAAGGAGACTCAGGTCTTTTGATGAATGCAGCAAGCTGCTGGAAATCTTCTTCCAGTCCATAGTAGCCAGTGTGGTGTGGAGGCGAGGAGGCAAACTGAAGGGCGTGGAGTGTGAGACTGACAGACTGTGTAAAAGAACTGCATTGCGGTTAGACATCTTAGGTGTGTTGTACTGTGACTAGAGTCCCCGGTACCTTACCTGAATGAGCTCTTTAGCTGTTTGCTGTCCTCGCCAATTCTTGTACGTGTCTGAATATGCTGCAAGAAGCTTCACTGTGCTGTTGTGCGCTTACACAGAGGTGGAAGGATTATGGTAGGGGAGGACAAAGTGAAAGCAGGCAGAACGACCCAGGCCTGCTATATTGTGCTTGGATTATTCCAACCAAATCAAAATCAAATAAAATTTTCAGTGAAATGCTTAGTTGCTTAGCTCCAATGAATGTGTTTTTAAGAAGAATATAAACTTCTGTAACACTTTGCAGTTACTACACTGTAGTTTATTTCATTAAATATATATTTATATGCTTAACCAGTAAGTAACTGAAAGTGACAGCAGATTTAACACCAGTGCATATGGAAGTTGGTATATTTATATGTATTTACAGAGAACAAGTTACTCCATATCTTTCCTTTTTACCCCAACAATTATAAATGGCAGCTTAATGACAACCTCCTTAACTGTAATACATGGCAATAATTATATGAAATTAGTGTTAAAACTAAATTCAGAAATAACACCCTGGTTTTACTTAAAATTAGAAAATGTT
>NW_024380838.1:0-29465 GCF_016835505.1 Polypterus senegalus | reverse complement strand
TGTTTTCAGCAGTGTTTTAAAGTGCTCTACTGTATCAGCCTGGTGAATTCCTATTGGCAGGCTCTTCCAGATTTGAGGTTCATAACAGCAGAAGGCCGACCACCCGCCTCACCACTTCTTTTAAGTTTAGCTCATGGAATTCAAAGCAGACCCTCATTTGAGGATCTGAGGTTACGATTTGGAATATAAGATGTCAGACACTCCGATATATAAGATGGAGCAGATTATTTAAGGCTTTATAAACCATAAGCAGAATTTTAAAGTCAATCCTGAATGACACAGGTGACCAGTGTAGTGACATCAAAACTGGAGAAATGTGTTCGGATTTTCTTTTCCCAGTTAGGATTCTAGCAGCTGCATTCTGTACTCATTACAAATGATTTATGTCTTTTTTGGGTGGTCCTGAGAGGAGTGCGTTACAGTAATCTAGTCGACTGAAAACAAACGCGTGAACTCATTTCTCAGCATCTTTCAGTGATATAAGAGGTCTAACTTTAGCTATGTTTCTTCAGTGAAAAAACGACCTCGCCCAACACCGAGTCTATACAGGCATTGAACAGAGTAGGAGCAGAACACACCGCTGACGAACCCCACAAAGGCCGGCCATGATACCCAGCAACCTCGAGGGGATCCCGCGAACCCTCAGGATGTCCCACAGGGCAGCTCGATCAACTGAGCTGAACGCTTTACTCTAAAATCAGGCCTCAAATACAGTGGCGATTAATGGGGATCTACCTAAATGGTTCACACCTACAATAAGACTTGTTCATCATCTCTCTCAATTCATCACAACTGATGAAGGTTAAGAACAAGCAAGCAATGTTGGGCTTCAATTGGCGGTCTGAAAGTTAGAAGTCTAAAGCTGAACGTTGATTTAATAGCATCAGATGAGCAAAGCCTACCTACACAAATTTCAGTGACTGCTGACTGAGGCAGAGGTCCACAGATATTATGGGTGAATAAAAATTTGAGCAAAACAAAGTGCTTGACAAGCGCTGAGAGACCAGGAAACCCACAGATCAAGATGGAGGGAAACAAGCGTGAAGCAGTTCAGTCATTTAAGTCGAGGTTGAAAGCAGAGCCTTCCTAGGAGCGTTTACCAAAATGGCGGAAAACACATTTTAGAGACCCAAAAGATGGCCTACCAAATCCTACCAAACAACACATAAAACCCTAACATCTAATCGCAAAAGCAGGAACGCTGTGATAAATGGCCAACCTATAGAAAGTAGAAGTAATGTGGAGTATGTGCTGTGTGGTTTCACCGCGATTGAAACGCTTAATGGCGAGAATTCGGCCTTTCTTTATTGATTAATTCATTAATTGATTGATTGTTCTCAGAGCTACGTGAGCACCAATTTAGATGTAAATATAACCGCTGATGTGATTTTAAAATTGAATTTTCTGCTCCTATAGCTCACTTTTATATATTTTATATGTATTCTTATTATTTTGGTGATGCTGATTTATGTCACCTATCCAGTCATTTTTTTAGGAATTGCTCTCCTCGGTTTTGTCATTTCTTTAATGGAATCTTGGAAAGTAAGAGGATGCCTGAGGAGTGGAGAAGAAGTGGACTGGTGCCGATATTTAAGATTAAGGGGGATGTGCAGGACTCCAGTAACTACAGGGGGTAAAATTGATGAGCCACAGCATGAAGTTATGGGAAAGAGTAGTGGAAGCTCAGTTAAGAAGTAAGGTGATGATTAGTGAGCAGCAGGGTGGTTTCATGCCAAGAAAGAGCACCACAGATGCAATGTTTGCTCTGAGGATGTTGATGGAGAAGTAGAGAGAAGAACAGAAGGAGTTGCATTGCGTCTTTGTGGACCTGGAGAAAGCATATGACAGGGTGCCTCGAGAGGAGCTGTGGTATTGTATGAGGAAGTCGGGAGTGGCAGAGAAGTACATAAGAGTTACAGGATATGTATGAGGGAAGTGTGAACGTGGTGAGATCTGCGGTAGGAGTGACGGATGCATTCAAGGTGGAGGAGGGATTACATTAGGGATTCTTATTTGCAATGGTGATGGACAGGTTGACAGACGAGATTAAACAGTAGTCCCCATGGACTGTGATATTTGCTGATGACATTGTGATCTGTAGCGATAGTAGGGAGCAGGTTGAGGAGACCCTTGAGAGGTGGAGATCTGCTCTAGAGAGGAGAGGAATGAAGGTCAGTAGGAACAGACATGTGTGTAAATGAGAGGGAGGTCAGTGGAATGGTGAGGATGAGGGGAGTAGAGTTGGAGAAGGTGGATGAGTTTAAATACTTGGGATCAACAGTACAGAGTAATGGGAATTGTAGAAGAGAGGTGAAAAAGAGAGTGCAGGCAGGGTGGAGTGGGTGGAGAAGAGTGTCAGGAGTGATTTGTGACAGACGGGTATCAGCAAGAGTGAAAGGGAAGGTCTACAGGACGGTAGTGAGACCAGCTATGTTATAAGGGTTGGAATAAGTGGTACTAACCAGAAAGCAGGAGACAGAGCTGGAGGTGGCAGAGTTAAAGATGCTAAGATTTGCATCGGGTGTGACGAGGATGGACAGGATTAGAAATGAGGACAATTAGAGGGTGAGCTCAAGTTGGATGTTTGGAGCACAAAGTCAGAGAGGGAGATGGTGCTGGTTTGGACATGTGCAGAGGAGAGATGAGGGGTATATTGGGGAGAAAGGTGTTAAGGATAGAGCTGCCAGGCAAGAGGAAATGAGGAACACCTAAGAGAAGGTTTATGGATGTGGTGAGAGAGGACATGCAGGTGATGGTTGTGACAGAACAAGATACAGAGGACACAAAGATATAGAAGAAGGTGATCCAATGTGGCGACCCCTAACGGGAGCAGCCAAAAGAAGAAGAAGACATTATACACATACAATTTTAACATAATTTAAATAATCGATATTGTTAATAATCAAACATGTTAGGACAAGGTGTCGCAGCGCTAGCTAGTTCAAGGATTGTTCCTGGCTCACGCTGTATTGTTGCTGGGATTGGCGTGACCCTGGATGAATAGATGGATAGAATAATTAAACATGTACTGCAAAGATATTTCAGTGTTTCTTAAAAGTTTTGAAGAATCGGCGTTCAAGCTTACAGTTGACTTGACATCTATTACAGAGCTGATTGTGTGGCGATTGGTGACTTGGAGAAAGAAAAGGAAGGACAGGAATTGGAGGTTAGTACGTTTGAAAGAGACAGTACTGCTGCAATAAATGATTTCATCGAAGGTCGCGCACGGCACAGCAAGCATCTCGATGGAGGCAGGAACAATCTCTGGACGGAGTGCCAATTTATGGCAAATTCCTAGGAAGGACCGAGCTCCTCTCATTCCTCTTTCCTTGATTGATGTTCCCTTTGAGCGAATTGGGGTCAATATAGTAGGACCCCTGGAGCCTTCTGCCCGAAGACTCAAATATACTCGATATCCAGAGGCTGTTCCCTTGTGGAAGGGGAAATTGTAGGGGTCTTTGCGTTAGTCAGCATCCCTAAGGAAGTCCTTACGGACATAGGGATGCCTTTGACGTCAGAAACGTTTAGGGAAATGGTCAAGTTATTTAAAATAAAGCATTTAAAGACCGCAGTGTATCAACCTCAAACCGATGGTCTAGTAGAGAGATTTAATCAGACTCTCAAACAAGCTTTTACGGAGTTCTCTACCTTTTGAATTGTTATATGGACAACAACCTCTGGGGATATTGGATATTTTAAAAGAAGGATGGGAAGGAGAGACTTTTCCCTCTACCAATATATTAGAATATATTGTGCAGTTATGCGATAGATTTTGGAAAATTCAACCGATATTAAAAAGCCACTGTCACAAAGATGAGTCACAGACGCCGTAAAGGTTTGGGACAGTCACCCGTATATTGTTACCATCCATCCATTATCCAGCCCGCTATATCCTGACTACAGGGTCACAGGGGTCTGCTGGAGCCAATCCCAGCCAACACAGGGTGCAAGGCAGGAAACAAACCCGGGCAGGGCAGCCCACTGCAGGGCGCACACACACACACACCAAGCACACACTAGGGACAATTTAGAATCACAATGCACCTAACTTTCATGTCTTTGGATTGTGGGAGGAAACTGGAGTACCCGGAGGAAATCCACAAAGACACGGGGAGAACATGCAAACTCCACGCAGGGAGGACCCGGGAAGTGAACCCGGAAATTCTAACTGCGAGGCAGCAGCACTACCCACTGCACCACTGTGCCACCCTGCATATTGTTTCCTAGCTGCAAAACTGATGTAAATTGAACAGAGATGTTCACAGGATTGAGTCCAAGATAGTACTGATTGTAAGAGCCAGTCTTGGAAGGTTGAGGTTTTGAGTTAAACTCATATTGATGTTTGCTTAATTTGAATAGAATATTAATGTCTTTCATGGTCGTAGCTTATGGTATGGTCTTTTCCCCCTGTAGTTAACAGGAGATAGAACCTTCTTACTATAACTGAATAACAGTGTGATAATAAGCTTTTTTATGTCTGGAACAGGTCCCACTAAAGAGGGACTTGAAAGATCCATTTTAAGCTTAGGAATGGGATAAGCATACAGTTTTCTGACCGTTTTGAAATGGTACAGAAATATTAAGTAAATAGTAACGATTTGAGATGTAACAAGATTAAGCTTAGAATTGAACTTTTCTTAACATTAATTTTTCCTTTTTTTTGCTATTTTAATTTCCTTTTTTTGTGTAAACTGTTTTACTTTAAAACTTAACTAAACTCTAAAAAATGAAGATACTTTGTCTGTGGAATCATTTCTGCGCGTCAGGCTTTTGTTGAATCCCATTTTTGAGTTGAAGCTGCAGAACTTTGATAATTTTGGGAAAAACACAGCTACACTGATATTATGGAGGTAAGATGGTGGCTTTAAAGGCCGGTAAGGGTAAAGATGTCATCGGGCCCGGAACCGGAAGTGACATTGTTGGAGACGCGAAGTGACATCATCACTGGGGCCAGAACCCTGCGGGATTTTCCATGAATTGTCTGCAAGAGACTAAGAGAGACAGTCAGCGCACCCCGCCATCCCCTGGTCTGGCATGGTATTTCTATCATTTAGGCCCTTCAGCTGTCTCCCAATCGCACGTGTGTGACAATATATTTATAAAACAGTGGCCCAAACACTGGCCCTTGTAGGACACTATACTTACGACCACCCAGTTCTAATTGGGTTCCTTGCACCGTAACCCTCTGCTTCCTGTGTTTAGCCAATTGTGCACCCATCTGCACACCACACCCTGAACTTTCACTTCTTTTAGTTTAAGTGGCACCTTACAGACACTTTCTGACAGTCCAGATAAATAATATCATACGCTCCACTTTGATCATATCCTTTGGCTGGTCCCTCATAGATTTCCAGCATGCCAGTAAAACGCAACCTCCCTCATCTGAATCCATGCTGACTGTTTAGTAAAACTCCTGTTCTCTCCATGTGTCTCTCAATCTTTTCTTTAATGATTCCTTTCATTCACTTTCCTGTGATGCATGTTAAGCTTACTTACCTGTTGAAACTTCAATTTTCCCAATCAACCTTTTTATATAATGGGATTAAATCTTCCAGTTCATAGAAATTGTCCCAGTGTGCAGTGAGTACCTAAAAATATTCATCAAAGTTTTATATATATATTTACTAACCTCCGTAACCATTTGAGGATAAATAGCATCGTTCCTGGAGATTTGTTTCGTTTTAACCAATTTCTCCTCAGCAGCACTTCTCTCTCTACAATTTCCAAATCCCTCAGTACCTCCTTAGTAGTCCCTGTTACAACTGAGAGGTTATCCACTTGTTCAGACATGAAATCTTCAGAGACTGGAAAGTTTAGAGCATTTCATACTTCACTATCTCTGTATTGTAATTCCCCTTTATTGTTCATGAGACACTTCACTTCCTCCTTGACTGTTCTGCTACTCCTAAAATACTGAAAGAATGTCTTTGGCTGCAATATTACTCTTTAACTGTCTTTCAGAGACTCTCATAACTTTCCTAATTGTTGCTCTCAAATGCACTTCTGTCAGCTCTGGGGTTATTCATCCTAAATGACTTATTCAGTTGTTCTTTTTATCCTTCTTATCTTCTTTCTACCTCTTTATTTACCCACTCCAGAGATTTTCTTAATTACTTTGAATCTATCCTGCATCATATGTAAAATGTTTAACATCTTTCTGCTAAGAAATCACAGTTACTCTTGCCTGTTTATTGCTATCACACTGACTTGCCGGCTACTACAAAAGCTTTCTCCACCGTCTGCCCCACAATCCCAAAGAGTGGAGTAAGACTGGAGTAACACCTGCTGTTGTGTGAATCAGAAAACAAAAAAAAACACACAGTTGTAAATAGAAAAAAACATTAAAAACTATGAAACTGCTTCACTGATCCTTAATAGCTACCAAAAAAAATAAAGTGTTTAGGAGCAAAAGTCATATTTAATGCACACTGACACAGAAGGAGCACAGAGTAGCACTGAACACGCAGCCTTTTTCACTTTATGATATAAGAAGGATGTCAGCATGTCAGTCTACGTTGTTTCTCCAATCCAGCACTTCAATGTGTAATCCAAAGGTTTGACGTTTCATCCAGATACTTCTGAAAGGATGTCACAAGAACCTTCGAAGAACTGAAGAGATGTGTAAAGCTGGCAAATGTGATAAGAGAATTTTGGAAGACCTCGGTGTCCGACAACACATAGAAAGCCATACTGTCTACGAAAATGGAGGAAACTCACTACTGGAAAGGGCAACCGACAAAGATCACAGCATGAAAGCAGAGGTGAACAGAAACCAAGACAGGCAAAGCAAAGGGCCTGCAGAAATCTCCGGAAATTGAGAAAGTCTCTGTCCATGTGCCCATGTGGAGAATGTTGTCTACAGAAGGACAACACCAAGGAAATCAATACAATTTAGAAAACCCATCACTGCACATCTTAAAACTCATTAAAGATCATCATGGTGTTTCAGAACAGTATCTATCTATCTATCTATCTATCTATCTATCTATCTATCTATCTATCTATCTATCTATCTATCTATCTATCTATCTATCTATCTATCTATCTATCTATCTATCTATCTATCTATCTATCTATCTATCTATCTATCTAGAACAGACAATATTCTGTGAATGAATGAGACAAAAGTGGAAGTCTTTGGTCAAAACATGCATCACCAAGTTTGGAGGTAAGAGAAAAGTGCACATCGATACTAAAGACTCAAGGTGAAGGGAGCATCCTGGTTTGGCCTGCTTGTTCTTCATGGCCTGGAAAACGTAACATGATCAATGGTCACTGAATTGAAAATATTATCAAGAAATCTGACAGAAAAATATCAGGATAGTAGAAGCTTAACAAAAGTTGAGTAATGACACAGGACAATGAACCCAAACACAGGAAGAAATCAAAAGACAAAGGGTTAAACATACGGTAACTGGTGTTCTGGAAAGGCCAATAAGAGAGACGCGATGCTGTGGCCTGACCTAAAGACAACTGATCAGAAAACAGCTCTCAGGGATGAAGGAACTGAAAAGGTTTGGATGAAGGAATGGGTCAGCAGCTACAAAAAGTTTTGTGGAGGTCATTACTGTTAAGGAAGGGTCAACCAGTCTGTAGAGATAGGAGGGTCACGGAGTGGACTGTGAATGTTTGAACGATGTGTTCAGGACTGACTGACAAGAAGCCGTCCAGTTGTTTGTGTGTTATTACAGTAGTTTAGGACAACTGTGGTTGTCTGTAATCGGAGCTTAGTTGAAGATTGGACCACATTGTTTAGAGGAATTAATATGGATACCCAGGAAATTCCAGAGGGATCACTACCTTTGTCTTGCTCTTGGACGTTTGTATAGCACTCTTTATCGAGGACATGCTGAGTCACTATAATGGAAGAAAAACAAATTGCTAAACCTTACATTACAATAGATAAAATCTCACACTACATTCAAACACACAATAAAACAGAGTATTTTCACTCCATTTCTAAGTTTCTCATAAAAATCACAAGGCCCAACCTTTCAAGCTCATAAACCCCAACCCTAAATCTTACACATTTTTATTTTACACTTACTTTTTCCAGACTTCTTTGTAGCTGGCCGCTTATTTTTCTGAGTCCTAACAGATGTAGTTTCCTCAGCCCTCTTTGGTTCAGACTCTAAGGATTCAGACTTCACACTGGTAGAAGGCTCTGGAGTTGAAGAGTGTCTGCTTTGAGAAGAGTCTACCCTGGTCACCACTCCATCTTGACACCCATCATGAAGGTTGTCATCTTTTGCAGTGTCCAGATTTGTATGGTTGTGCGTCTCAATACTGACAGACGTCTCTTCAGGTTCTTCTTTAATGTCCACTGACGGCAGTTCACTGTTCTCCTCATTGATGCTCAGACTTTCCTGTTTAAGGTAGATGGACTCCCACTGACAGTCCTCCTCCTTAATATTTACAGTTTTCTCCATGATATTTGTGTCCACATCACAGGTCTCCTGTCTCACATCCATTGAGATGTTCCAGAAAAGAGCAGCTTTTTCTTTTTCTCTGTAAAAAGTACAGGAATTAACTTCATTAAAACTTCATCACTTATGTCTAAAGACACGTGAATGTCATTTTAGAACAGGCTCTATGTTATAGTTTATGTAAAGTTGGACAGTTCATAGCATGCTGACAGTAACCCATTGCTCTTCATTTCAGATTATCAGATGTGAAACAATCTTGGGAGTGGAGTGAAGGTCCAACAGACTCTGAAATGAGAAGACCATCTTACAGAGTTGTGGGTCAGCACAGGACTGTGTTAAGAAACAGAAAAGTCAGGAGGCAGAAGATGAAAGAGGATCTTAACGTTACTGAAATGTGCAGCAGCAACAGGAGAAGACAAGCAAGTGAAATAAGGGGTTTGGTAGCTGAGGCTGACAGGTGTAACTGATGGTACGTAACTTCTATTTTTGTCAGTAGGTTTGACAAACTTTTCAATTCATTAAAAGCCACCTGTCCCCTCTTTACCCACTGAATCATTCATAACTTTTGATTGTGCTATCAGATTTAATAAAACCCTCTTGTTCTCACTAAAAGTTCTCAAGTGCATTGTTCTGTTAATCTGTGACCATCCCTTCTGTATTAGTAAATTGCTGATCGACCTGACTTGAGATCCTTAACTGCACCACCATAATAGGGATGGATGTGTGTCGTGTTAAAAGGAAAAAGTGTTTTAACTCTATAAGAAAGGGCAGAGTGGGCTCTTTTCAATTAGGAGGCCGCGTTCCTTCAATGTGGGAAGTGACATAATTCACATCTTCTATCACATTGAGATGACCAGTGAGATTTTCTACATTGCGGTGTGCTGACCTGTGTACATCACGTCAAGAGAGAATTCCTAGAGATTTAACATGTTGAACTTGATGTAAGTTGCATGCCACAAACCTTAATAATACACACTCTACAGTCTCTAGCTGATTACGTGATCTACACGCTCCAGACTGGTGCTGCCTTGTCTTCAGTTGTGTATAATTTAACCTAATATGCCCAATCCTGATGCGTGTTAATATCATTTCTTCTCTTCTTGTTCTGCCCCTTTTCCTACAAATCTAACTCTGCTTTCTGCTCTGTACATATGCCTTCCCTTACTGTCAGTGCCACATCTCATTGATTTTCAGTCGCATCAGACTGTTAACTTGTGATTTACTGAATGTTAATTCTAATTCACTAATAAGGTGTTTAGTTGCTTTTATTGCCAAATCATCAACAATTTTGTATCCTTTGGCTCCATTATGTTCTGGCACCCATAAAAAACTAGCCTATCAACTTAAATGCTCTAACTGATATAGTATTTGAACTACTGTGGCAGATCAGTTTGAATTCGCTCTGCTACACCAAACAATTCAAAGATGTCCACCCGGAGCCATCAGAGAGGTTGAGAGACACGACGCAGATCAGTCACCGGCACACAGACACACAAGACACACACGGGACACTCCAGGTGAGCGCTGTTACTATTCAGTGATCCAAACTCTGTAGCTGAAATACTGTACTGTGTATGTAAAGAGTAATGTGACTAAAAGTACGTGCTGCACAACTAAATACAGCTGTCATTCAACATGAAACAGCGCCTGGACATCACTTTACATGCCTTGTGGTGAAAAGAGAGCCCGGCGAGTTGTACTGAGGTTGACATTAAAGGTCCACTTGAGTGCTAAAGCTAAAGAGCAGTGCAGATTAACTTTGTGGTTCGACTGACTGCCAAAATGGGAGATTAAGACTTTTAAAACTAAAAGAAAATAAGGAGGACTTTTACAAGAAAGTGGCAGAGATTTTTGTGGAGAAGGTTGGGCGCATGGACTTCTTTTCCAAATAAAGGTAAGACTATAAACGGTTTTCAATTTTATAAAAAAAAAACGGGGTCAGACTATTAAAAAAAATCCAATATTTAAAAACTAAATTTAAACCTTAAAAAAAATCTTGTTATCCTTTAAGTTGAATAGTCTGTATTAAAATTGATTAAAGCATCAGAATTAAAACCTTTAAAAAACTAAATTTCAATTAAGGTCAAATTTTTTATTTTTTTTGTACACCTCTCTATACTTTCTTTTGTATTGAATGAGTATGAATTGTGGAACTCCAAAGTGAAATTGAGAACACATGGAGGGAGCGGAGCAAATGCACTCTCTCTGCTATAAATGTCACGTTCCTTCTTAGCCAAATATGTTCCTTACCTATGTGTGTGTAAAGAACGCTGATGAGATATGAAACATAACCAGTAGTCAATGTGCACTACGCACTACTCTTTGGGGTTCATACGTTTATAAATCCCAATGTAGCCGCGTTTGTGGAGGATTTCCAGAATGCATCTCCTAGAAGGGTTTATTCACATGTACGATGTGTTTAAATTCTAAGTCCAGGGGTCTCCAGTTTAAATCTTTTCACAAGATTCAAAGTAAATCAGTTCACACAAAAAATAAAGAAAGCACCAGAAGTGCACATAAGAACAGGAAAAACCTTCTCATCTCTTTCTGTTTACAGCTTAAGTGTATAAGTTACATTTCTTCAGTTTCTGTTTGTAATCGCTTACACTAAAACTCCTCCACTAGGCATCTGCCCATAAACCCTCTTATTTTCGGGTAATCTAATCTTCTAACAGTTCATGTTTCCACCTAATCCAACGATCTGAGACCATTCTGTTGCAGCACAAGAAACAGAGCAAAGCGTGAAGAACATTCCATTAACAATGTAACTGGCAATGATGGAGAAGTGCATTGAGGACTGAAGCCAGGAAACACTTTGTTGTGGGAACCTGGAACAAACTACCGAGACATGGAGCTGAAGCAAAAACCAGGAGAACCTTTAAGAAGGAGGTCTGGATGAGCTTATGGGAGACTTTAACCATTGGCTGAACAAACAAGAGACAAGTGGACTGAGTGGTTGGATTTCTTATCCTCTTTGATTTTGTGACGTATGTGAACTTATTCTATTCAAATTACTCCAACACTTATGATAATTTGATAATAACATTAAACATTCCAAGACTGACTCTTACACACGTTTTGTCCTAAATTGAAAATGCAGGCCATTGATTGCAATTCCCACTCCATTAGCATACAATGATGACACAGTTTGCTCCTTTTATATATATATATATATTCTAAATATGGATGCATTTTTGAAGCTGGTGTTGCCACTTGACCTACTGTACATGGCAAGTCCTCCATGGAGTCCCGAATGAGGCACATTACCTGCATTGTGAGGGAGCGTCAGTTACGGCACTACGGCCATGTGGCGTATTTCTCCGAGGGTGATCCTAATTGTAAGATCCTCATTGTTGGGTACCCAAGTGGCTGGACCAGGCCAAGAGGTCGCCCATGTAACACCTGGCTGCGGCAGATAGAGGGTCATTAACGGAGCGTAGGACTGGACCCCTTGTCTGCCGGGGGGGTTGTAAACTGGGATCCCGAGTTGTTTCACCATGTGGTGGGAGTGGAAACGCGCTGTGCCAGTGCATGCTCCCCAACTTGACTTGACAATAGCTATAGTTTAAAAGGAAAGGTTTGTTCATTACTGCAGCAAATGTATATTCCAAAGGGTGGAAACTGTGCAAAAAAGTTAGGAATGTCAAAAATAAGGACATTCATTTTGGGTTTATAAAGTGTAGATTCTGGGTATTAATTAATTAATTGGGATCATTAATATAATTAATACTATGATTAAAAAAAAGTTATACTGAGGAAATTGGTGAAATTCTTCAAAAGAGCAGGTGCAGCAGGTACATTTACAAGTCATATGGGCTCCAAAGTTTAGGTAAAGTCTAACTGGGTAAGCATGGAAGCCCTGCTGCGGTTGTTAGCTGTGGTACAGGCAGAGGACCAGTGGGCCAATTCTGTACCGAGGTGTTTAGCACAGCGAGTATGCATATGGTGAGCAAACAACTCTAGGGGTGGCCTACAGGGGGAATGATGAGGGTTGCATAGCTATGAGGTCTCATGGCGGTGTTTCCAGCCTAAACTGGTAAAGCCTGATGGGTCATAGGTTACACCATGGAGTGGAAAAGCACAAGAGGCAACTAAGTCAACCCCAAATGTGTGAAGAGGGGACACAAATGTTGGTTTGTGACCAGTTTATGCAGAGGCACATGTGCTCCCACTTGGGCCGCAGTGGTTGTACTGGCACCTGTGGTATGTTACCTTTCAGAGTTTGATGTTAATGGTACAGCTGCATATGCTCATATTCATAGACTAGGACACTGGTCTACTCTAGCAGTTTGACACAAAACCAGCACAGATTAAGAAAATAATTCACACAATAGACTGAAATTGCAGGGGGTGAGTTTAGTGGAAGGTGTGGACTTGTCTCATTTTGACAACAAGACCTGATGACATATGAAGACTGCAGAAAGCTAAAGAAAGAGTTGAAGCAGATACACGACATCAGGAGCACATCCACGTTCTTCAGATTATCTTTAACTTAAAGAAGACATGTAATGAACAAATGGTCATACACAACTTTTAAAACTGGGAGAGCAAATCAAAGCACAAGTTATGCAACAGACTCTACAAACAATTAAGACTGTTCAATTATAAAGACATTGTGCAAAAGATTGATCGGTTGGAGTGTTGTGATGTGAAATCTTGCATACAACTTGATAATATTTTGTATGTCACTATTTGCAACTTAGACAAAGCAATGTAATATTAGTGTTACATTAACTAATTACATTAGTCTCTTTGTAATTTTACGACAGTGTTGGGTGAAGTGCCTCAGACAAGTCTGGCTAATATTTCTCTGCTGGAGTCTCTCAGTCAACACCCACAGGAAAGCCAGGCTGCCAAACTGCCAAGCTTCACCTTAACACCTGGTTTGGGGGGCAGCTGTGAGGGTATTCTGACCCCCATTGTTCTGAAGTATGGCTGTTTGGAACTGGCGTGTATCAAAAGCCTTTAAGTACCATGACACCCTATTGGCTGTAGGGGTTGGACAGAAAAACCCATAAATTTGGCTGCTTTACCTCACCTTCTCTCTCTTACCAAACTGATGAATGACCATCACACACACTGTGAACTGAATGGACAACACAATGGAGAGCAGAGCTAGGCAGCCATATTGAGACAGGCATGCGGCCTGTTCTGAAGAAAGCTGACCTCAAACGAGGCCTTAACTGGTAATTAACTAACAAGTCTGTGTGCCGCCTGAAACTACACATCACCATTTATCAGGTTGTATGGTGGCCAATATCAAAATGTACTTTGCATATTGTTATTATTTATGAATATTACACTGAAAAAGAACATTTCTTGGTCTAGTTTATTTTACTCATATAAATGTGTCAATTTTACATAGAAATTGTACAATTTTGAATTTACTTATATTTAATAGTTTACCCAACACACGGACTTTCATCTTTACATTAATTATTAGATTTCCTTTACTAAGTTTTTTGTTTAAATCCAATTGTACATGGTTGGGCGGGCTTTTACTTTTACGCATGCACACTGAGCAGTTTCTCATTCGTTCACAGTGACCATCATACGTGTTTGCTCACTGAAGAGCTTCTGATTTGTGCACATTAATCACCTGATTTATATTCATAGAACTGGCGGGTCTTTAGTAACAGAAGGCATTTTTCTTTGCAAAGCATTTCTTGAAATTGGTAAGATATTAATTATTTACATTTCATTTCAGTTTTTTAATGTGTGCAGTTTTGTTAAGATGTTAATAACTTACATTCCATATAAGCTACGATAATGTGAACAGCTTATTAAGATGTTTGTGTACTGCAGCTTAAATCGCAGGCATTTAGTAGGTAAGTATTTTTGTTATTAATGTGTCCACAACTCTCCAAAGAACTGACTGAGTTATAGCGTGAAAGTATGTGATTATGGTATGTATTTCAAGTAACTGTTAGTCTCCTCGTAATCAAAACCTGTTGAATGTCTTTTTTTTTTCCTCTGTTCCAAATGCCATTTTTTGAGCACTTGTTTCGTGGTAATCAAAGTTTACACAATTTGCAACTGAATTTCTAAATTACATAAAGTGATTAATTATCTGAAGACACGGAGACGTGCATTTGCTTGTGTAAGTTTAAAAAATCTTCAACGAAGATCTTACATTCGTGTACTTTTAAAATACCTGTGTGCTTACAGTATCGCCAGTTTCATTATAAAGGTACTTTCTGGGTAAAAAAAAGTTTCAGAATAGGTAACTTATGATGCTACAAAAATGTAATTGCAAGGTAGAAGACGGGGAAACTTAAAGAAGACGACAAGCCATATCGTTTCTGCGTTAATTTGTTGAACTGATATTTTATGTAATATATTTTTCTTATTCATGGCACATATAAATATGGCTATTTCTAAGAGGTATACATTATTTTCTATCAGAATTTTTATATATTCTCTTAGTATACTATTTTGTATGGATTGCAGGTGGCAGTCTGTATTAACAGATAATTTGTATACTAATTTAAAAAGCAGATATATCTCTGAGTTATGTAATTATGTCATTATGGTAAAGATACATTATTTGGAAATCACAAGTAAAATTAATGTTGTCATTTGTTTACTGTTTTTAGACAAACACATTATACATTCATGCATAATACAGTAAAAATGTTGTGTGTGTTTAAATTTATGACAGGTGATCACCAGTAAATATATATTTTTAGGTGCACTTGATACTACTCCATGTCTAAAATGACGTATTTCCTTTTTATCATTAACGCTGCTCTATTTGCAATTCTTGTAGGTGTGAAATGAGGTGGTATTGTAAATACCGCAGATCTGCTTAAGCACTACTGACTTCTTCATAGCAATTCTGTACATGGTCAGATTTGTGCAGTAGCAGAAGCAAAGCCCCCATGTTTAAAGGAGCCAGGCTCTCAGTCTGGTTATTATGGTTGGCAGACCAGCTTACAATATAAAATGGCCAATTACAGGATAAAATTAGGGTCCCTTGGGTGCCCTGAGCTGAATTCATTAAAGAAGAAGAGGTTGCAGGAAAAGTGTCTTGAGCAAGAAATATTAAAAAAACCCAAGAAGGCTGAAGTGAATTGTCTTCCATCGTATCCAGCTGGGGAAACAAAACAAAGTCTTAAAAAAGAAAGAGAGGGGCTTTTGTGTGAGGTGAGGAAGAAAGATCATCGCAGTGTTAGCAGCCAAAAAATGGCCAAAACATTTTTTCTCCAAAGGCAGGGAACTGCGAATGAGTTTCCAAGGATTTAAGATTTCAAAGCAAGATAGCCAGCGCTCTTCAATGACACTCAGGTACCGAGAACATACTCAAATAATTTATCTTCTAAGTTATTTTGAATTGTTATAGTTTCTTTTTTCTGTATAATATGGTGTAGTTTTAGAGCTTGTAAAGAAACACCTGTTTGGTTATCATTTCAGAATGGTTTGTGTTTTATATGTGCAGATCAGCGAAGAATTCGTAAGAATCACAACAGTCCATCTGGTTGCAAAGTTTGTCTTCCCTGGATAAATTCACACCAATGCTGATAAGCGTTTTCCAAAATAAGGGAGGTGCTGTTCAAAAAGAAATCCAGATGATGCTAGATGTCTTACTTGGAGTAAGAATAAGAAGTACATTTTTGTAGGGATAAATATTGAATGACTGCTGATTGGTAAAGTACGCTGGTGAAAATGTGGAGGATCTTCTCAAAGAGTATGTGGTAAGTGGATCGGTTTTCATTTTGTTCTTATTCTGTTTGCTGAGATAAAGCCTGTTTCTCAATAAGCCTGTTTCAAAGCCAGCAGCCATATCACCCTGTAGCCCTAGACTGGTTGCCCACGGAAGCTAAGCAGGGTTGAGCCTGGTCAGTACCTGAATGGGAGACCTTCTGGGAAAAACTAGGTTGCTGCTGGAAGAGGTGTTAGTGAGGCCAGCAGGGGGTGCTCACCCTGTGGTCTGTGTGGGTCCTAATGCCCCAGTATAGTGATGGGGATGCTATACTGTAAAAAGCACCGCCTTCGATGAGACGCGTTAAACCGAGGTCCTGACTCTCTGTGGTCATTAAAAATCCAGGATGTCCTGACTCTCTGTGGTCATTAAAAATCCCAGGATGTCTTTCGGAAGAGTAGGTGTTACCCCGGCATCCTGGCCAGATTTGCCCATTGGCCTCTGACCGTCATGGCCTCCTAATCATCACCATACACTGATTGGCTTCATCACTCTGTCTCCTCCACCAGTAAGCTGGTGTGTGGTGCTCTGGCGCACTATGGCTGCCATCGCATCATCCAGGTGGATGCTGCACACTGGTGGTGGTTGAGGAGATCCCCCCCCTTGTATGTAAAGCGCTTTGAGTGCCTTGAAAAGCGCTATATAAATGTAATAAATTATTATTATTATTAATATTACATTGACTGAGTGGAGTTAACAA
Source organism: Polypterus senegalus (assembly GCF_016835505.1). Taxonomy (NCBI): domain Eukaryota; kingdom Metazoa; phylum Chordata; class Cladistia; order Polypteriformes; family Polypteridae; genus Polypterus; species Polypterus senegalus. The sequence continues at coordinate 12,637 of NW_024380838.1, read as the reverse complement.
AAACTCTATGATGACAACTCTAAGAAACTAATAAACAAAATATATACTATATACTAGTACTGCGGTGGGCTGGCGCCCTGCCCGGTGTTTGTTTCCTGCCTTGCACCCTGTGTTGGCTGGGATTGGCTCCAGCAGACCCCTGTGACCCTGTGTTAGGATATAGTGGGTTGGATAATGGATGAATGGATATACTCGTATAATATTTAAGTTAGTAACACTATATTCTTTCACTCAGTAGTTTATATTACTTTCATTTTTCTTTGCTTTGACAGTATATTGCCCTGTTGCTGTCAAAATAACACACATGGATGCTGTTGCATAAAACATTGAAAACCCAAGAAATGGCCAAGTCAAATCTAGAAAAGCAATTGGTCTCATTTGTTGGGTGATGCCATCCATCTTGACCATACAACATTAGTAATCTGAGATTTTATCATGAACACTTTGATATTGTCTGGTACTATCCAGAATCAGCTTCTATTAAATTGTATTGCATCACGATTTGTTTAGCTTTAAAATCTGAGATTAAAATTCCTCTCAGCCAGCTCTACCAGTGTAGGACATAAGGAGCAGTTCAAGTGTTTGTTTTTTGGTGGAGTATTCCTTTGAAATGTAGATGTATTTGTTATTGATATTAATTATAGCATTTTATTTTCTTTAGGATGTTGAAGCTGACAGTATTCAGTCTGACTGGAGTCAGTATGCTCTCAAAGTATTCATGGCAAAGCATGAAGGAGCTCCTGATGCAGGACCAGCAGATGCTGCTGTGATTGTTGAGGGAATTGAAGCTCTAAATGATCTTTGGTAACTCTGCAAAAGCATGTGCCGTGTTACTAGGTGTGAGATATTCACTTAATCTAAGGTACCCTAAAGAGATAAGATATACTGTACTTTTGAACTTTTCCAAAAATTGTTTCTGGAATTGGATGGTCTGAAACTTAACTCAAAGGTTCTGTCTTTAAAGAAAAAAAACAAAAAACAGGTTAATGTGCTAATGTTAATGCTTTATAATTTGCACCCACTTTATTTACTGTAATATTAGAAGAGCATATAGTTTTATATGCATGTATATATGACCATATATCAGACAAAAAAGTACTGTTTGCTGGATTTTTTTCCACTTAGCTACCAATATGGAGGCCCTACTTTACACAAGATTTTGTTAAGGTTATTAAGTTTACAGCTTCACAGTTAAGCTTCTTTTGTAAAAGTTACATACTGTGAATAGCAAACATTTAGAAGAAAATGAACAATTTCGATTGTAAAGTACAGTTCAGTGGCACTACGGCCATGTGGCGTATTTCTCCGAGGGTGATCCTAATTGTAAGATCCTCATTGTTGGGTACCCAAGTGGCTGGACCAGGCCAAGAGGTCGCCCATGTAACACCTGGCTGCGGCAGATAGAGGGTCATTAACGGAGCGTAGGACTGGACCCCGTGTCTGCCGGGGGGTTGTAAACTGGGATCCCGAGTTGTTTCACCATGTGGTGGGAGTGGAAACGCGCTGTGCCAGTGCATGCTCCCCAACTTGACTTGACAATAGCTATAGTTTAAAAGGAAAGGTTTGTTCATTACTGCAGCAAATGTATATTCCAAAGGGTGGAAACTGTGCAAAAAAGTTAGGAATGTCAAAAATAAGGACATTCATTTTGGGTTTATAAAGTGTAGATTCTGGGTATTAATTAATTAATTGGGATCATTAATATAATTAATACTATGATTAAAAAAAAGTTATACTGAGGAAATTGGTGAAATTCTTCAAAAGAGCAGGTGCAGCAGGTACATTTACAAGTCATATGGGCTCCAAAGTTTAGGTAAAGTCTAACTGGGTAAGCATGGAAGCCCTGCTGCGGTTGTTAGCTGTGGTACAGGCAGAGGACCAGTGGGCCAATTCTGTACCGAGGTGTTTAGCACAGCGAGTATGCATATGGTGAGCAAACAACTCTAGGGGTGGCCTACAGGGGGAATGATGAGGGTTGCATAGCTATGAGGTCTCATGGCGGTGTTTCCAGCCTAAACTGGTAAAGCCTGATGGGTCATAGGTTACACCATGGAGTGGAAAAGCACAAGAGGCAACTAAGTCAACCCCAAATGTGTGAAGAGGGGACACAAATGTTGGTTTGTGACCAGTTTATGCAGAGGCACATGTGCTCCCACTTGGGCCGCAGTGGTTGTACTGGCACCTGTGGTATGTTACCTTTCAGAGTTTGATGTTAATGGTACAGCTGCATATGCTCATATTCATAGACTAGGACACTGGTCTACTCTAGCAGTTTGACACAAAACCAGCACAGATTAAGAAAATAATTCACACAATAGACTGAAATTGCAGGGGGTGAGTTTAGTGGAAGGTGTGGACTTGTCTCATTTTGACAACAAGACCTGATGACATATGAAGACTGCAGAAAGCTAAAGAAAGAGTTGAAGCAGATACACGACATCAGGAGCACATCCACGTTCTTCAGATTATCTTTAACTTAAAGAAGACATGTAATGAACAAATGGTCATACACAACTTTTAAAACTGGGAGAGCAAATCAAAGCACAAGTTATGCAACAGACTCTACAAACAATTAAGACTGTTCAATTATAAAGACATTGTGCAAAAGATTGATCGGTTGGAGTGTTGTGATGTGAAATCTTGCATACAACTTGATAATATTTTGTATGTCACTATTTGCAACTTAGACAAAGCAATGTAATATTAGTGTTACATTAACTAATTACATTAGTCTCTTTGTAATTTTACGACAGTGTTGGGTGAAGTGCCTCAGACAAGTCTGGCTAATATTTCTCTGCTGGAGTCTCTCAGTCAACACCCACAGGAAAGCCAGGCTGCCAAACTGCCAAGCTTCACCTTAACACCTGGTTTGGGGGGCAGCTGTGAGGGTATTCTGACCCCCATTGTTCTGAAGTATGGCTGTTTGGAACTGGCGTGTATCAAAAGCCTTTAAGTACCATGACACCCTATTGGCTGTAGGGGTTGGACAGAAAAACCCATAAATTTGGCTGCTTTACCTCACCTTCTCTCTCTTACCAAACTGATGAATGACCATCACACACACTGTGAACTGAATGGACAACACAATGGAGAGCAGAGCTAGGCAGCCATATTGAGACAGGCATGCGGCCTGTTCTGAAGAAAGCTGACCTCAAACGAGGCCTTAACTGGTAATTAACTAACAAGTCTGTGTGCCGCCTGAAACTACACATCACCATTTATCAGGTTGTATGGTGGCCAATATCAAAATGTACTTTGCATATTGTTATTATTTATGAATATTACACTGAAAAAGAACATTTCTTGGTCTAGTTTATTTTACTCATATAAATGTGTCAATTTTACATAGAAATTGTACAATTTTGAATTTACTTATATTTAATAGTTTACCCAACACACGGACTTTCATCTTTACATTAATTATTAGATTTCCTTTACTAAGTTTTTTGTTTAAATCCAATTGTACATGGTTGGGCGGGCTTTTACTTTTACGCATGCACACTGAGCAGTTTCTCATTCGTTCACAGTGACCATCATACGTGTTTGCTCACTGAAGAGCTTCTGATTTGTGCACATTAATCACCTGATTTATATTCATAGAACTGGCGGGTCTTTAGTAACAGAAGGCATTTTTCTTTGCAAAGCATTTCTTGAAATTGGTAAGATATTAATTATTTACATTTCATTTCAGTTTTTTTTTTAATGTGTGCAGTTTTGTTAAGATGTTAATAACTTACATTCCATATAAGCTACGATAATGTGAACAGCTTATTAAGATGTTTGTGTACTGCAGCTTAAATCGCAGGCATTTAGTAGGTAAGTATTTTTGTTATTAATGTGTCCACAACTCTCCAAAGAACTGACTGAGTTATAGCGTGAAAGTATGTGATTATGGTATGTATTTCAAGTAACTGTTAGTCTCCTCGTAATCAAAACCTGTTGAATGTCTTTTTTTTTTCCTCTGTTCCAAATGCCATTTTTTGAGCACTTGTTTCGTGGTAATCAAAGTTTACACAATTTGCAACTGAATTTCTAAATTACATAAAGTGATTAATTATCTGAAGACACGGAGACGTGCATTTGCTTGTGTAAGTTTAAAAAATCTTCAACGAAGATCTTACATTCGGCGTACTTTTTAAAATACCTGTGTGCTTACAGTATCGCCAGTTTCATTATAAAGGTACTTTCTGGGTAAAAAAAAGTTTCAGAATAGGTAACTTATGATGCTACAAAAATGTAATTGCAAGGTAGAAGACGGGGAAACTTAAAGAAGACGACAAGCCATATCGTTTCTGCGTTAATTTGTTGAACTGATATTTTATGTAATATATTTTTCTTATTCATGGCACATATAAATATGGCTATTTCTAAGAGGTATACATTATTTTCTATCAGAATTTTTATATATTCTCTTAGTATACTATTTTGTATGGATTGCAGGTGGCAGTCTGTATTAACAGATAATTTGTATACTAATTTAAAAAGCAGATATATCTCTGAGTTATGTAATTATGTCATTATGGTAAAGATACATTATTTGGAAATCACAAGTAAAATTAATGTTGTCATTTGTTTACTGTTTTTAGACAAACACATTATACATTCATGCATAATACAGTAAAAATGTTGTGTGTGTTTAAATTTATGACAGGTGATCACCAGTAAATATATATTTTTAGGTGCACTTGATACTACTCCATGTCTAAAATGACGTATTTCCTTTTTATCATTAACGCTGCTCTATTTGCAATTCTTGTAGGTGTGAAATGAGGTGGTATTGTAAATACCGCAGATCTGCTTAAGCACTACTGACTTCTTCATAGCAATTCTGTACATGGTCAGATTTGTGCAGTAGCAGAAGCAAAGCCCCCATGTTTAAAGGAGCCAGGCTCTCAGTCTGGTTATTATGGTTGGCAGACCAGCTTACAATATAAAATGGCCAATTACAGGATAAAATTAGGGTCCCTTGGGTGCCCTGAGCTGAATTCATTAAAGAAGAAGAGGTTGCAGGAAAAGTGTCTTGAGCAAGAAATATTAAAAAAACCCAAGAAGGCTGAAGTGAATTGTCTTCCATCGTATCCAGCTGGGGAAACAAAACAAAGTCTTAAAAAAGAAAGAGAGGGGCTTTTGTGTGAGGTGAGGAAGAAAGATCATCGCAGTGTTAGCAGCCAAAAAATGGCCAAAACATTTTTTCTCCAAAGGCAGGGAACTGCGAATGAGTTTCAAGGATTTAAGATTTCAAAGCAAGATAGCCAGCGCTCTTCAATGACACTCAGGTACCGAGAACATACTCAAATAATTTATCTTCTAAGTTATTTTGAATTGTTATAGTTTCTTTTTTCTGTATAATATGGTGTAGTTTTAGAGCTTGTAAAGAAACACCTGTTTGGTTATCATTTCAGAATGGTTTGTGTTTTATATGTGCAGATCAGCGAAGAATTTGTAAGAATCACAACAGTCCATCTGGTTGCAAAGTTTGTCTTCCCTGGATAAATTCACACCAATGCTGATAAGCGTTTTCCAAAATAAGGGAGGTGCTGTTCAAAAAGAAATCCAGATGATGCTAGATGTCTTACTTGGAGTAAGAATAAGAAGTACATTTTTGTAGGGATAAATATTGAATGTCCTGGTTTGGTTGCTTTTTCACAATGCCTCTTAATGCTGTTTTAAACAGGAAAATACTCTCGACTGCTGATTGGTAAAGTACGCTGGTGAAAATGTGGAGGATCTTCTCAAAGAGTATGTGGTAAGTGGATCAGTTTTCATTTTGTTCTTATTCTGTTTGCTGAGATAAAGCCTGTTTCTCAATAAGCCTGTTTCGAAAGCCAGCAGCCATATCACCCTGTAGCCCTAGACTGGTTGCCCACGGAAGCTAAGCAGGGTTGAGCCTGGTCAGTACCTGAATGGGAGACCTTCTGGGAAAAACTAGGTTGCTGCTGGAAGAGGTGTTAGTGAGGCCAGCAGGGGGTGCTCACCCTGTGGTCTGTGTGGGTCCTAATGCCCCAGTATAGTGATGGGGATGCTATACTGTAAAAAAGCACCGTCTTTCGGATGAGACGTTAAACCGAGGTCCTGACTCTCTGTGGTCATTAAAAATCCCAGGATGTCTTTCGGAAAGAGTAGGGGTGTTACCCCGGCATCCTGGCCAGATTTGCCCATTGGCCTCTGACCGTCATGGCCTCCTAATCATCCCCATACACTGATTGGCTTCATCACTCTGTCTCCTCTCCACCAGTAAGCTGGTGTGTGGTGGGCGTTCTGGCGCACTATGGCTGCCGTCGCATCATCCAGGTGGATGCTGCACACTGGTGGTGGTTGAGGAGATCCCCCCCCTTGTATGTAAAGCGCTTTGAGTGCCTTGAAAAGCGCTATATAAATGTAATAAATTATTATTATTATTAATATTACATTGACTGAGTGGAGTTAACAAAAACTCTATGATGACAACTCTAAGAAACTAATAAACAAAATATATACTATATACTAGTACTGCGGTGGGCTGGCCCTGCCGGTGTTTGTTTCCTGCCTTGCACCCTGTGTTGGCTGGGATTGGCTCCAGCAGACCCCTGTGACCCTGTGTTAGGATATAGTGGGTTGGATAATGGATGAATGGATATACTCGTATAATATTTAAGTTAGTAACACTATATTCTTTCACTCAGTAGTTTATATTACTTTCATTTTTCTTTGCTTTGACAGTATATTGCCCTGTTGCTGTCAAAAATAACACACATGGATGCTGTTGCATAAAACATTGAAAACCCAAGAAATGGCCAAGTCAAATCTAGAAAAGCAATTGGTCTCATTTGTTGGGTGATGCCATCCATCTTGACCATACAACATTAGTAATCTGAGATTTTATCATGAACACTTTGATATTGTCTGGTACTATCCAGAATCAGCTTCTATTAAATTGTATTGCATCACGATTTGTTTAGCTTTAAAATCTGAGATTAAAATTCCTCTCAGCCAGCTCTACCAGTGTAGGACATAAGGAGCAGTTCAAGTGTTTGTTTTTTGGTGGAGTATTCCTTTGAAATGTAGATGTATTTGTTATTGATATTAATTAGAGCATTTTATTTTCTTTAGGATGTTGAAGCTGACAGTATTCAGTCTGACTGGAGTCAGTATGCTCTCAAAGTATTCATGGCAAAGCATGAAGGAGCTCCTGATGCAGGACCAGCAGATGCTGCTGTGATTGTTGAGGGAATTGAAGCTCTAAATGATCTTTGGTAACTCTGCAAAAGCATGTGCCGTGTTACTAGGTGTGAGATATTCACTTAATCTAAGGTACCCTAAAGAGATAAGATATACTGTACTTTTGAACTTTTCCAAAAATTGTTTCTGGAATTGGATGGTCTGAAACTTAACTCAAAGGTTCTGTCTTTAAAGAAAAAAAACAAAAAAAAACAGGTTAATGTGCTAATGTTAATGCTTTATAATTTGCACCCACTTTATTTACTGTAATATTAGAAGAGCATATAGTTTTATATGCATGTATATATGACCATATATCAGACAAAAAAGTACTGTTTGCTGGATTTTTTTCCACTTAGCTACCAATATGGAGGCCCTACTTTACACAAGATTTTGTTAAGGTTATTAAGTTTACAGCTTCACAGTTAAGCTTCTTTTGTAAAAGTTACATACTGTGAATAGCAAACATTTAGAAGAAAATGAACAATTTCGATTGTAAAGTACAGTTCAGTGTTAATGAGCCCAAGATGGCTGTAGGCTTTTGTGAAGAGAAAATAAAGGTAAAAGAAAATCTACATTGTAATTACTGTTGTTTGTAAAGAAACATATTGTAATAATGTTTTATACATTAAAATACAAAAACTATACTCTTGTGCTTTTTTCCACTTTTATGACTTCTGTTTGAAAAGGTAAGAATATTGAGTTATGCTTACTAAAGAAAATTATGGCAAATGATTGCGTAAACCTTTTTAAGTTTATTCCAATTAAAATCTTGTGTTACTGATACATAAACCATTTGAGTAGGGTTAAATTATGAACATTAGTTGTTTCAACTTAAAAAAGTAAATATTTTGTAAAAGAAAATGTTAGTTAATCCAACAAATTCGTATCACATTTTTATCTTCATTCAACTCAAAAAGCAATGTTAAGTTTACATTAAATACCACTGTAGGATTTACTTAAAAGTAGTGTTAGTTGAAAGAACTTAAAAAGGTGAAAGCAATTGATTGCCATCATTTTTTTACGTTTATCCAATATGTTATTTTTTTCAGTGTATCAATTGTTTAAATTGTAACTTAACTCCTGCTTGTCTTTTACTACACCTAGAAATGGTAACATCTTTAGTCATTAAAGTCATTCCCAGGTTAATTTATGATATTCGGTGTCACGTAGAGGATCACCTTCCAGGTTTCTGCATACCTCTAGGTCAGGGGTGCCCACACTTTTTTGGCTTGTGAGCTACTTTTTAAAATGACCAGGTCAAAAAGATCTACCTACTTTAAAAATGATTCTATCTAGATATATACATCCATTTTCCAACCCACTGAATCCGAACACAGGGTCATGGGGGTCTGCTGGAGCCAATTCCAGCCAACACAGGAACCAAACCCGGGCAGGGTGCCAACCCACTACAGGACACACAAAAACACACGGGCCAATTTTAGAATCACCAATCCACCCAACCTGCATGTCTTTGGGAGGAAACCAGAGCGCCCGGAGGAAACCCATGCAGACACGGAGAGAACATGCAAACTCTTCGCAGGGAGGACCTGGGAAGCAAACCCGGGTCTCCTAACTGCGAGGCAGCAGCTTTACCACGCCGCCCACTATATATCTATATCTATATCTATATATCTATATCTGTCTGTCTATATATCTATAATAATAAAAGGCAAAGCCCTCACTGACTGACTGACTGACTGACTGACTGACTGACTGACTCATCACTAATTCTCCAAGTTCATGTGTAGGTAGAAGGCTGAAATTTGGCAGGCTCATTCCTTACAGCTTACTTACAAAAGATGGGCAGGTTTTATTTCGAAATTCTACGCGTAATGGTCATAATTGGAAGCTATTTTTCTCCATTTACTGTAATGGAGTTGAGCTCGAAAACCGTGGGGGCGGAGTTTCGTGTGACATCATCACGCCTCCCACGTAATCACGTGAACTGACTTTTAACGCAGTACATAGAAAACCAGGAAGAGCTCCAAAAAACGCTTAAGAAAACATGCATTATATGATTGAGAAGGCAGCGAAACAATAAGAAGCGAGCGAGTCACATATACTACCATATTCATGAGTGCTGCTACTTCAGAAACAAAGCACGGTGTAAACCTAAACTTTAAATTACGTTCATAGACAGGCTGCCGCTGGTGTTTCTTATGCCCACGGGTAATGCGGGATACAAGTTTAATGAGAGGACGCAGGATATAAACGAGAGTTTTGATCACTTTGTAACTAAGTTAAAATTGTAGGTGAAGGGGTGTGCTTATGCAAATTCCGAGACTGTGTTTGTGGGGGATTGACAGTTAAGGTGGGTGGGGGAGTCACGTCATCATCTCCCCTCCCATTCATCTCATTTGGCTCTGAGCTGAGCTCCACAGCTAACGCCGTCTTCCGAAGCAACTTCGTCAGACTGCCACCAAATACTCACAGAAAAATCCACAAGTTAATACACACGCTGTCTCTATAGAGTTTCTCCACACTGAATCCTCCAGGCACTACTTACAAAAGGTTACCTTGACAATCGTGTTACGTTATTTTTAAAATCTTTTCTTAGCACAAGCACAGCTGAGAAGCTTCGATGCATGTACTCCATAACGCGTTAAAAAATAATGCATTTAATCACACTTTGCATTACAAGCAAAAAGGAACTTTTGTCAATGCATGATTTCCTGGTACACCGATTACATTGATCAGCGCATCCCAATTCATTTTACCCTCGCACCACCTTAGTTTGAGAAGAAGTATAAAAAAAATATGAGGTTAACACAGAAAAACAGATCACCAATTCAAGCTTTATGAATAATCGATTCACCATCAATAATTGTTTTGGTAAATCCATCCTCCTTCCATTTTATAATTTTTCCGCCACTAGCCATGATTAAATGAACGGTAAAAAAAGTAAGAGCAAAGCGAGGGTGACTTATTTAGGCAGGAATATATATGACAGCAACACTCATGACAATGTCAATCATGTTAACGTTATTTTTAAAAGGTTTCCTTTTCTTTTTCATTACTTCTTTAACACACTACTTCTCCGCTGCAAGGCGCGGGTATTTTGCTATATGTATGTGTATATATATATATATATATGAATGACCTCCAAAGAGCGCTGAGACTTTTGATATCGTGAACGTGTCTGCAAAAACTGTGGTCTCCTGTCCAGCAAAAGTTGAGCAGCCAGCGCGCGCGCATAGCTGTGCCGGCCTTTGAGACGCTGACGTCGCTTCTGCCTTAAGTCAAAGTGAGCACTTTTCATTTTTTTCTTCCTCCCCCTGCGCTATAGCCCAGACAAGTGCAAACACGGGACCCCTTTTCTACACCACGGCAAAATAATATTAAGGCGATTCACACTTTCTTTTGCACGTATACGATTATGAGGTCCTCAGCTCGGATTATGAAGACACGCACACGAGTGGAGGACTGACAGTGCCATCACAGCCGATTAATGGCGGGGATGTCTCACCAGTCTACACAAGACCCACCGCGACTGTCCTCAAAAGGCGATCATCAGTAACAACATTTATTTATATAGCACATTTTCATACAAACAGTAGCTCAAAGTGCTTTACATATTATTATTACATCATAAAGTCAGCGAACACATCTCTCTATACTATATAAAAGAAAAAGGCAACTTTCCTTTCTTTACACCTTTTTTCCTTTTATCCCAAACCAAAGCCTTTCTCGCTTAACACTGCAGAGGACACAAAACTAATTTTCTTTAAATGCCGGTAAGGCACATTACCAGAGGCACAAATTTGAACGTTCACATAGAAAATGTAATTTCTATACCACAGCCGTCGTGTAGCGCCTTTCAAAAGGGATCTACTACCGAGAGATGATCCATATATATTTTAGCTGCTGTTAGTTACTTACCTGTTGTGTTACACAGTCTTTAAAATGTAGTTTACCCGCAACCACTCGAGTAGTGCTCAATGTACCTGTACTTCTTAAAACGTTAATGTTTTACTGTTTAATAACTCATAGACTATATTTTATTATTTTTCCCTTGCATATACACACACACACACACACACACACACACACAACATACATACATACACACATACACACATATATATAATTTGTGTGTGTGTATGTATGTATGTGTGTGTATATATGATGTAGATAGGTATGTATATATATATATATATATATATATGTGTGTGTGTAGATATGTATATAGATATGTAGATATGAAGATATGTATGTGTATATATATATATATATGTGTGTATGTATGTATGTATGTATGTATGTATGTATGTGTGTATATATATATTTATATATATAGACTCAAACCATTATGACAGCAGCAATCCAAGCTGTGAGAAACACTAAAAAGGAGGCGTGTCAGACGTTGTGGTACATTTTCTAATGCAGCTAGACGGAAAAAACTTTGTGATGCTGCCGCCAAATACACAAAACAATTACTTTGACAATCATCTTACATTATTTTTAAAATGTTTCCTTTTCTTTTTCATAACTTCTTTAACACACGACATCGCTGTGAAGCACGGGTATTTTGATATATATATATATATATATATATATATATATATATATATATATATATATATATATATATATATATATATATAGATAGATAGAGTAATATATACTGTATATATATATATATATATATATATATATATATATGAGAACAACACTCATATCAATGACAAAACAATTACATTAACAATCATGTTACGTTATTTTTAAAAATTTTCCTTTTCTTTTTCATACCTTCTCTAACACACTACTTCTCCGCTGCGAAGCGCTAGTATATATATATATATATATATATATATATATATATATATATATATATATATATATATATATATATATATATATATATATATATATATATATATATATATATATATATATATATATATATGTATTTGGCGGCACAGTGGCGCAGTGGTAGCGCTGCTGCCTCGCAGTTAGGAGACCCGGGTTCGCTTCCCGGGTCCTCCCTGCGTGGAGTTTGCATGTTCTCCCGTGTGTTTCCTACGGGCGCTCCGGTTTCCTCCCACGATCCAAAGACATGCAGGTTAGGTGGATTGGCGATTCTAAATTGGCCCTAGTGTGTTTGTGTGTGTCATGCGTTGGGTTGGCACCCTGCCCTAGATTGGTTTGTGCCCTGTGTTGGCTGTATTCGGATTCAGTGGGTTAGAAAATGGATGGATATTTACTGAGTATACTTTATACATGAAATATATGTTCTCGTACCTTGCATAACTGAATAACCTTTATGGCACAATAACAATTCAATATATTTATGGTCACAACAGTATTTGGATTTAATAATCGTCATGTGGGAAAAGGCTGACTCGCATAAATAAGTAGAGCCGAATAACGCAGTCAAGGAGGTAGCACATCATGTCTGAGAACTTTTCCTCTGTAAGTTCCAAAACTGTCCATGATC
>NW_024380837.1:0-19405 GCF_016835505.1 Polypterus senegalus | reverse complement strand
GCAAAGAAGGCCCAAGACGATTGAACAGTTAGAGGCCTGTATTAGACAAGAATGGGAGAGCAATAGAACACCTCTGGGACATTATGTTTTGGTCCATCCAATGCCACCAGGTTGCACCTCAGAATGTCCAGGAGCTCAGTGATGCCCTGGTCCAGATCTGGGAGGAGATCTCCCACAACACCATCTGTCATCTCATTAGAAGCATGCACCGATGTTGTCAGGCATGTATACAAGAACACAGGGGCCATACAAAGTGCTGCGCATAATTCTGAGTTGCTGCAATTAAATTTTGGCAAAATGGACTAGCCTGCCACATAATTTTTTCACTCTGATTTTGGGGCGCCTTTGAATTCAGGGCTCTGTAGGTTGATCATTTTCATTTCCATCAAACGATGTGGCATCCTTTCGCTCCTAACACATTACCCAGTCTATATCAGTATAGATATCCAGGAGGATTTCTTTTCCCCATTGAGATCTGATGTGTTTTAAAGTGTTCCTTTAATTTTTTGAGCAGTTTATATATATATATATATATATATATATATATATATATATATATATATATATATATATATATATATATATATATATATATATATATAAAATATAATATATTATATTATATAATTTTTAATGTAGGTAGATCATTTTGACCTGGTCATTTTAAAAGTAGCTCACAAAAGTGTGGGCACCCCTCACGCAGAACAAGAAACTAGAACATCAGAAGCCCAAGCCAGGATTACTCCTTCAGATTTACAATCCATTTAAGCGGTGATGCACTGACTAAAGCAACAAGATATATTAAGCTGGTTTTGCAGTTACTCATCTGCTTATTTAAACAAATAAACAACTTAATAAGGAAAGAAAAACTCTTGGTCCTGAAACTCTAGACAGGGATGGAGTTAGGTGGTTGTTAACTTTGGACTAGGTGCAATTATACTAAACCTTCTCCCGTTATCTCTGCAGACCAGCCACAGGAAAACCTGTCTGACTCACTGCTGAAGATGTTATTTCTGGTTCTGGCGCCACTTCTGGTTCTATCACTGATGATGAGGCCAAAAGAAGGTCGCTTTCGGTTCCCCTATGTCACTTCCGGTGTTATCAGTTAAAACCACCATCTTTCCAAACCTCGAACAGTTCATGTCTGGACTCTAACAGAGACACTTTTGTCTAAAACTAAACCCATTGCAGCCAGGGATAATATATGGATGGCTGTCCCAAACCTTTTTAAGTGTGTCGAGTGTGATCTTTTCACAGCATCTATGAAACAACCAACGTTATCCTTAATCATCATAAAAATAACACCACCAGTGAACCATTTGGAAGATAGCTAAAGTGTGCTGTAGTTATTTTAGGTCATTCAGTATTATTGACAGAGTGGGAAATTATGTACAAGTCACACAAGGATGATATCCAAGAACACCATCCTATCATCACAGACTATATTAACTTCTGTGTCAACACAGACCTTCGAGAGAATGGTCCTGGACTATATTAGACTTCCTGCCAAAAACCACTTGTACCTACTTAAGTTTCCCTTTTGGAGCAAGATTAGATTGGAAGATGCAATTGTCCGTCTACTCCACAAGGCTGGGAAAAGCTGGCAGCACTGTGAGGATTATATTTTTTGATTTCTCTAGTGCCTTCAGTACCATTCAGCCATTTCAGATAAGGGGTAGGTCTATGGAGACCTAGATAACAAAAAGCTGTCAGGCACACCACAGTTTGTGAGCCTTTAACACTTTGTTTCTGATGTGGATCTAAGCAACACTGGAGCACTACAAAGAAAAGTCCTTCCTCCTTTTCTTTTCACCCTATATACCTTGGACTATAAACAGAACACCAGGACATGTCACTTGCAGATGATTCTACACTAATGGAATATATTGAGAGATATGGTAGGAGTCAGGTGGAGAACTTTGAGAATTATCTGGAACTCTAATCAAAAATAAACTGCTTATTGCTTACATCAGTGACAGGCTAGACTGGTCTAGTTACACATAGAACCTACAGACGAAAGGGCAGAGTGGACTCTTTTTTTCTAAGGAGACTACACTTCTTCAATGTGGGTAGCAACATCCTTGACATGTTCTAAAACTCTGTGATGGCCAGTGTGTTGTGCTGTCCCATTAACATGAGTTCAAGAAAGACCCACTAATTTAACAAGTTAATTAAGAAGGCAGGCTCAGTCATGGGACACCCTCTAGATCTGTTGGCAGTAGTAGTTAAGGAAAGAATGAAGACAAAAACTGCACATTCCCCATGACACACCCACATGGTGGACTTTTAGTAAACAAATTATTCAGCAAAAGTGTGTCAAGAAACACTATCGGGGCTCCTTCACACATACTACAGGGTGGCCCACAAAAAAGTAGCCCACCTTCCTGAAAAAGGCGCCTTCCATAAAGAAAGAAACTTGAAATGCAAAAATCTTTACTCACTCTTTACAGAAAGTGCTGAAAATGATTCTTTGTGGAATGGAATACATGTCGCTCAGCTCGTACTCACACGCTTGCACTACGCCTAAACAGCTTTTCGTGATGAGGGTAGTCAATCGGCGCGCCACTCTGGCAGGAAGGCGGGCTACTTTTTCGTGGGCCACCCTGTAGTTAAATACTCATTTTGCTTATCAAAATGATATATTTGAAACACACTTACTGAATGCATCCACTGAAATATGGAACAAAAAGAAAAAAATTGGAAATGTTTTCCTTGGTTTGTGTTATTAACTCAGCTTCTGTAAAAAGCAAAATTTCTCTTCTGGGAAAATAAAGTACTGTCTATCTACAACCCCAAATCAAAAACGTTGTTACAATATGGAAAATGCAACTAAAAAAACAAAGTGATTCTTAAATTTACCTTGTCTCTTATTTCACTGCAGACAGTATGAACCAAAGATATTTCATATTTTGGTCAACTTCATTTCATTTGTTAATTTACATTCATTTCTGCATTTCAGGCCTGTGACACATTCCAAAAAAAGCTGGGATGTGGTAAATCAGGGCCAGTAATGGGGTAAAATAATGAAACAACAATGATTTCAAACAAGTGATGTCAACAGGCAATTGTAGTCGTGATTCGATACAAAAGCGGTATCCACGAAAGGCTGAATCAAAGATCTCCAGTTCACAACCAATGCATGAGAAAATTATTGCAATGTTTAAAAACAATGTTCCTCAAAAAAAGACTGAAAGGGATTTGCATATTTCTTTTTCTACAGTGAATAAGATCATTAACGATTCAAGGAAACTTGAGAAATTTCAGTGTGTAAAAGGCAGGGGTGCAAGCCTAAGCGGATACCTGTGATCTACGATCCCTCAGATGGCACGGCATCAAAAACCATCACTCATCAATAGGTGATATAACCACAGGGGTGTGGAGGTTGGCAAACCTTTGTCAGGCACTACAATATGGAGTTACACTCAAAAATGCAACTTCAAACTTTACTGTGGAAAAAAGAAGCCCTATGTTAATTGTGTCCTGAAGCAGCATTGACTTCTCTGAGCTCCTAGGCATCTGGGATAGGCCATTACACAGTGAAAATAAGTATTGTGGTCAGATTAATCTTTTTTGGAAGAAATGCACACTGTGCGCTCTGGACCAAACTGAGGGGTATTGGGGAGGCGTATGAGTAGGCTAGTCGAGAGCTGTTTATAATAGGGAATGGGGGGCAGGGAGTTTAGGACAGGCCAGATTTAGAATTATATGTGGAGGAACAAACAATGGTGTAGAAATAAAAATGCGTAGTAATGTAAATTGTAACCCAACATTTAAATATAGAAGAAGTAACACATTAAAAATGTCTTGCCTTAATGCTAGAAGTACAAAAAATGAGGCGAGTTGGAGCTGTAGGTAGCTGAACATAATTATGATATTTAAATGCTAGTCCTCTTCAGTTGATAGATTAGATCCATCTTAGTGAGGACATGTGGCTTCGCCTGGAAAGCATTAGGGAAAGAGGTCTTATTTTAGGAGTGTGTTATAAACCGTCCAATGTAGACAGTAATTTCAACACACATCTTTTTAGTTATAGTAAAAAGGCAAGTTTACAAGGGGATATTATAGTCATGGGGGACTTTAATTATCCAAATATTAACTGGGATAACCTTGCAAATGGAGCAGCACAACAGCAGGAGTTTGTAGAAGTAATCAGTGACCGTTTATTAATGCAGTATGTTAAAGCACCAATACAGGGTGAAGCCTGGCTGGATTTAGTATTTTCTAATAATGAAAATAGAATTAAGGTTGTAGAACTGATTGAACTGCTAGGGTCAGGTGACCATAATTAATACAACTCTCAGTGTTATTTTTATTTATTTATTTTTAAAAAAGAGTGCAGATGTAAAGACTAAAATTGTTAAGATGAACTTTGGCAGGGCAAATTTTGAGCAGATGTAGCCAAGTCTTAGCAGAATAGACTCAGATAAGCTTTTAAGTATGGAGACAGTCGAGGAGCAGTGGAACAGGTTTTAAAATGTTTTACATGTAATGCAGGATAGGTACATACCTAAATTTGGAATTAATAGGAAATTTTTAAAAAATCCACAGTGGGTTAATAAAGATTTTAAAAAGAAGCTGCAAATGAAAAAACTGCTTTATAAAGGTATATAAATCTAATACTGTAACTCTAAAGTAAATCGTAGGGCGTATGAGAACTTGAGAGTAACCATTGAATATTAGGGAGGCTAAAAGACAGTTGGAGAGGAATATAGCAGATAAGGTGAAAGATGACCCTAACAGATTCTTTCAGTATTTTAGTAGTAAAAGAACAGTTAAGGAGGAGGTGAAGTGCATCAGAAACAGTCAAAAATGGAATTAAAAAGATACAAACAGTGAAAACCGGATGCCCTAAACGTACATTTTCTGAGGTCTTAACAAATAAAGAAGTGGATAACCTCCCAGCGGTAAATGGGACTACTAATGAGGTACTATTAGATTTGGAAATTGTAGAGGGAGAAGTACTGCTCAGATTAAATAGGATGAAATTAAACAAATCATCAGGAACAGATAATATTTACCCTTGAGTTCTTAAGGAATTAAGTTAGTACATATATAAACCCTTGACACATATTTTAGGAAGTCACTGCACACTGGGGAGATTCCAAAGGACTGGAAAATGGCAAATATTATCCAGTTATATAAAAAAGTGACCGGGCAGATCCAAGCAACTGTAATCCAGTAAGCCTAATATGCATCACAGGAAATTTAATGGAAGGAATTAATAAAGATAAGATTGAGCAGCACAAGGCAAGGACGGGAGTTATTCTGAAAAGTCAGCATGGGTTTAGAAGAGGGAGGTCATGTTTTAATAGCATGCTGGAGTTGTATAAGGAAGTAATAAAATGATATGATTAAAGTGGAGCTTAAGATATTATTTATCTAGATTTTCAGAAAGCATTTGATAAGATGCCACATGAGAGGTTGGGCATCAAACTAAAAGAAGTGGCAGTTCAGGGTGAGGTTTTCAGATGGGTGCAGAATTGGCTCAGACACAGTAAGCAGAGGGTGATGGTGTGAGGAACCTTATTAGAATTGGCTAATGTTAAGAGTGGTGTCCAGCAGGGGTCAGTGCTGGGGCCGTTGCTATTTTTAATATATAAAAATGATTTGGATAGGAATATAAGTAACAAGATGGTTAAGTTCGCAGATGATACCAAGATAGGTGGACTGGCGGATAATTTGGAATCCACTATATCTTTACAGAAGGACTTGGAGAACATAAAGGCTTAGAAAGATTTATGTCAGATTACATTTAATGTCAGTAAATATAAAGTATTACATGTAGGAATGAAAATGTTAAGGTTTGAATACACAATGGGAGGTCTGAAAATCAAGAGTACACACCTTATGAGAAGGATTTAGGAGTAGTAGTGGACTCTACGCTATAACTTCCAGACAGTGTTCAGAAGCCATTAAGAAGGCTAACAGAATGTCAGGTTATATAGCGCCTTGATGTGTGGAGTACAAGTCACTAGAGGTTCTGCTCAAGCTTTATAACACACTGGGGAGGCCACATCTCTGTGTGCAGTTTTGGTCTCCAGGCTTCAAAAAGGACATGACATAGCAGCAGAAAAGGTCCAGAGAAGAGTGACTAGGCTCATTCCACAGCTACAGGGAATGAATTACAAAGAGAGATTAAAAGAGCGAAGCCTTTACAGTTTAAGCAAAAGGAGATTAAGAGGAGATATAACTGAAGTGTTCAAAATTATTATTAACAGAGACAGTTGTTTTAAAAAGAGATCTTCAAGAGCAAGAGGACACAGTTGGAAACTTGTTAAGAGTAAATTCTGCACAAACATTAGGAAGCTTTTGTTTGCACAGAGAGCCACAGACATATTGAATATGTGGCCAAGTAGTGTGGTTAACACCAGGACTTTGGGGACTTTCAAAACTAGACTCAATGTTATTTTGGAAGAATTGAGTAGATAGGACTGGCGAGCTCTGTTGGGCTGAAGGACCTGTTCTCGTTGAGAATATTCTAAAGAGTGTATGCTCAGTGGGAGTAGTGTTAATCACTCTCCCTAGTTACTTCTGCAGAAAGACTGTCATGCCAAACTGTGATGAAAAAGGCAAAACACTTTAATATTACCTTAAGTAGAAACTATTCATTGTTTTTTTATGGTACTCGTAACTTCTTAAAGTTCTTGAACTGGTGTATGACAGGGTCATCTCAATGCTTCAATGGTATATCAAGTTGTAGTGAGAAAAACGTATAGACTGTGGCTTGAATTTATTAATTTAAAATTATCATAACATTTGTCTGCAGTGCTCAAAAAATACAATACCTAATACTACAGTTCAGCTTGAAGATTTCAGTGCTTAAATGGGAATTAAGAATATGTCTGTTGTGATTAGAAAGAGTGGTCTTGCTGATGTTAAGAAAAGCAATGGATTTTTATTGTGATAATCATGGACTTTCCATAACTAATCCTATATTTAATAATATTTGACACCATTAACTAGACACTTGCTTAAAATAAACAGGTGGTGAGCTAGCTCAGGTAAATGAAATGACAGCTGAACAGACCCAAGAAGTGCATTGTGCTTGGTACCTTTCATGACAAGTTTCCACACCCACCAGCAGACACCAAACATGAGCTGCCAGATTTAAGGCTATGCACAAACAACTAAGTTATCATTTAAAATGGTACACATTAGTCTTTGTTTTTGTCTTTCTTTCACACTACCCCTGACATTTTAAACTTCCAAACAAAGAGACTTTTGAAAATGCTCTCCAGAGCTGAATATTTCTAAAAACACCAGGTCAGCATGGCAGTATGGATAAGTAAAAACAGAGATTCTTGCATACTCATGCCATTACAGTAATCCCTCCTCGATCGCAGGGGTTGTGTTCCAGAACCCCCCGCGATAGATGAAAATCCGCGAAGTAGAAACCATGTTTGTATGGTTATTTTTATATATTTTAAGCCCTTATAAACTCTCCCACACTGTTAACATTATTAGAGCCCTCTAGACATGAAATAACACCCTTTAGTCAAAGTTTAAACTGTGCTCCATGACAAGACAGAGATGACAGTTCTTTCTCACAATTAAAAGAATGCAAAAATATCTTCCTCTTCAAAGAATGTGTGTCAGGAGCAGAGAATGTCAGAGAGAGAGAGAGAGAGAGAGAGCAAGAGTAAAGCAAACAATCAAAAAATCAATACGTGCTTTTGGGCTTTTAAGTATGCCGAAGCACCGCGATAAAGCAGCATTTTTTATAGGAGCGTCCGTATCCTCTAGGCAAACAGCCCCACTGCTCACACCCCCCTCCGTCAGGCGCAGAGAATGTCTGAGAGACAGAGAAAAGCAAACAAAGCACCGAGCGGGAAGCATATCGTATATCATTGAGGAGTTTTATTTAATACGTAATACATGCTCTGATTAGGTAGTTTCTAAGCCATCTGCCAATAGCGTCCCTTGTATGAAATCAACTGGGCAAACAAACTGAGGAAGAATGTACCATAAATTAAAAGACCCATTGTCCGCAGAAATCCACGAACCAGCGAAAAATCCATGATATATATTTAGATATGCTTTCATTTAAAATCCGTGATGGAGTGAAGCCTCGAAAGTCGAAGCGATATAGCGAGGGATCACTGTATCTAACTCTGATCTTGTTCTTGCTTGTTATGTGGTTCTCCTCTGATTAGAAGGTGATGGATAGTGCTCCTTGTAGCCCTGTATAATGTCACTATAGTGGCATTAACAAGACTTCCAGTCCGTTTCCTTGTTTTCTGTTACTCTCCATATCAATTCCACCTCATAATACATCTTAATAAAACATCCTTTTATATTCGTCACAGGGTATAAATGCAAGCTGCAAATAAATGTCCAGGGTAAAGGATACTTATTCCTCCTTTTTCCACTGATGCATACATGCCCTGCGTAGGCAAATGGCTATATCATGTGCATTTTCTGTTTTATTTTAGCGTGAGTGGAGACAATTTTGCAAACAATGTAAAACTGAAGTGTGGAATGAGACTGTGTTTATTTAAAACTCTATTTTATTAGTGAGGAGAAAGCTAAAAAAAATATGGTTTCTGTGCATTAGTAGTGAAAGGGTCTCTGAATCGGACTACAAGGTAAGGGCAGACTCTGGTTCATGTTATAATCTCCCAGATAGGATTACAACAAACAATGCATTTTATGTGGAGGTGTCCAATGTGAAGGACCAATGTATTTATTAAATGTAACCTAAAAACCTTTGCGAAATCCTTTCCACTACAAGTTTTTACCGTATCTTTACTAATGAATTTGTTTAGAAAAACAGTTTTCTGTTTTTTATGTTAACTATATTCTAAGATTTACTGTCCACATTATGTCTCTTTAATCACTTCAAAGAGATATCTTTTGTTTCCTATCAAGTTATGCTTTATTCGTAATTTACACCAACACTCCATTAAACTTGTAACATTTAACAAATGTAAAGCACCTTTACTTACCAGCTTTGGGGTTATCTGGGTTCTTGTCTGGATGGCATGTCAAAGCCTTTAGTCTGTATGCTCTTTTAATCTTTAGGAAGGGTTATAGTTAAGAGGGAGTGAAAGAGAGAGAAAGACAGTAAAAAGTAAGTAAAAAACATTTTAATAAAGCACAATAAAAATTAAACAATTTATCATGTAGTCAGTATATAAGAATTGTCACAACAATGTTTAACAGTGTTTGCTTTCTTGTTGAAGTATTATTTGCTGCAATACTGGAAAGAACAAGGGTTATTTTTGGTAGCCATTTTTGTCCCCAACCTCTGAAAGTTAACAATTACCATCAAAGAGTACTATTATTAAATTAAACAAAAAAGGTAATCCTTTCCTTCATTGACCCTGCACATTCTAATTCAGAGTTGCAGTTAACAACTAGACAGAAGGCAGGTACCAACTCTGGATACTTCTTCACAGGAACAATTATGTACAGTATATACATCTAGGTCCATATGTATTTGAACAAGTTATTGTTATTTTAAAATTTTACTAAACAAATATTGGAACTGAACCTATATAATGAATGTGGACTGAAAGTGCAGGCTGGCAGCTTTAATTGAGGGTATTAACATTCAAATAGGGTTTACGAATTATAGCACTTTCTATACTACAGTGGGGGAAAAGAAGTATTTGATCCCCTGCTGAATTTGTAAGTTTGCACACTTATAAAGAAATGACCAGTCTCTAATTTTTACGGTAGTTTGACTTTAATGGAGAGAGACAGAATATCCACCAACAATCCTGAAAAAAAACACATTACATAAAAGTTATAAATTGATTTGCATGTCATTGCGTGAGATAAGTATTTGATCCCCTACAATCCAGCCAGAATTCTGGCTCCCACAGATTTGTTGTGTGCGCATGTGGTACACAGATTACAATCAATCATTTCAATTACAGATACTCCTCATCTCAACTCGTTGGGTGTATAAAGCACACCTGTCCACAGAATAAATCTCTTCCATTCCAACCTCTCCGCCCCCATGGGCAAGACCAAAGAGCTGTCAAAGGACAATCAGGGACAAGATTGTTGACCTGTACAAGGCTGGAATGGGCTACAAGACCATCAGCAAGAAGCTTAGTGAGAAGGTGGCAACGTTTGGTGTGTAATATTAGGAAATGGAAGAAATATTAAATGACCATCTATTTCCCTCGGTCAGGATAACCATGAAAGACAACTGTGATGGATGACAGCAGAATGTTTTCCTTGGTGAAAAAAAAAGCCTTCACAACATCTGGCCAAGTCAAATAACGTTGTTCAGGAGGGTGGAATGTCATTGTCAACAATCAAGAGAAGACTTCATGAAAGTAAATAGAGGAGATTTACCACAAAGTGCAAAACACTGGTAATCCTCAAAAACAGCAAAGCCAGATTAGACTTTGCAAGAAAACACATATAAAAGGCTTCCTAGTTCTGGAACAATATTCTTTGGGCAGATGAACCTAACATAAACATGTACCAGAATGATAGGAAGAGATGAGTATGGACAAGGAAAGGCATGGTTCATGATCTGAAGCATAGCACATTGCTTTGTCTTGGTAGAGAAATATATGACTCTGCTTTCCCCTTTTGTATTATTATGTAGCCTTTGTCAGAATGCCTCAAATCTCACAGACTTGCCACTGTTTATAAGGTATTGTACCATATAACTTCTCCCCACATTCCCTTCTACATCTATAACCTCAGGCAATTAGGTATAGTAAAAGACACGCAAGAGTTAAGTTACACTTTAAATAATGTATTATTGGTAATATTCATAAATAATAACAATATGCAAAGTAAATTTGAATATTACCAACCATACAACCTGATAAATGGTGATGTGTAGTTTCAGGCGGCACTCAGACTTGTTAGGTACTTAAAATGTCTCTAATGGCGCTTTTCCACTGCATAGTACGGCACGACACGGTTCAGTTCAGCTCACTTTTGGGGGGTTTTCCACTGGGAACAGTACCTGGTACCTGGTCCTTTTTTTAGTACCACCTCAGCCGTGGTTCCAAGCGCGCGAACGTTACCAAAACGTGACGTGCAAACTCTGCTGGTCACTGATTGGCTGGAGAAAATCGTCATTACTGCGTCACTGGATATTCTTTTCTTTTAGGTACACACACGCGGAAGTTTGTGTCCCGTCTCTCCATCGCTGGACGCAGTTTGTTGCATAAGTGGATGAATGTTTCTTCAGACATTCGAAAGTTCTCCAGCCACTGAGTGTTTGTAAAACCGGGAACGATCACATCCTACCTCTCTGAAGCACGGTTAAATGTCCAAACAGATGGTCTGTTGCGGCGACTTTTTCGCAAAATGTGGAAGATCTGTAATATACAGAATCAGCATTTTAATGTTACACTGGCAGTTAAGTTCATTTTATACTTTGCAACAGTGATAAAAGTTAGCTAGTGATGTGCTTTTTTTAAATGCTTACCCTTGCGCGTCGTCGAGCTAAAGTGTTGTCGTCTGCGTGTTGTTGTAAAAGTTCCACGGTGTCACAGGAGTAAAGGCGGCGCAACAATAACGACACGTGAATAATCCCACCCACTCTAAAGCGGTACTAAACTGCAGTTGAAAGCAAAACCGAGCCGAACTGAGTCGAACCAAGGTGAGCTGTACTGAACCGTGCTGTGCCGTACTATGCAGTGGAAAAGCGCCTTAATTAAGGCATCATTTGTGGTCAGCTTTCTTCAGAACAGGCCGCATGCCTGTCTCAATATGGCTGCCGAGCTGTGCTCTTCATTGTGTTGTCCTTTTCAGTTCATGGTGTGAGATGGTCTTTCATCAGTTTGGTAAGAGAGAGAGAGGGTGAAGTAAAGCAAACAAATTTATAGGTTCTCTGTCCAACCCCTAGACCCAATTGGATGTCAAGGTACTTAAAGGCTTCTGATACAATCCAGTTCCAAACAGCCATACTTCAGACCAATGGGGCAGAAAACCTTCACACCTGCCCCCAAAACCATATGTTAAGGTAAAGCTTGGCAGTTAGGCAGCCTGGCTTTCCTGTGGGGGTTGACTGACAGTCCTGCAGAGAAGGATTTACCAAACTTTTTGGTAAACACCCTAGTACTCCAAACTTGTTTGAGGCACTTCCCCCAACCCTGTCGTAAAAAATTCAAAGAGACTCATTCCCAAAAGTGGGGGAGAAGGGGTTCTTAAATCATCAAACCATTGCTGTTATTATCTATAATTTAACACTAATATTGCATTGCTTCACCAAAATTACAAATAAGACATACAAAATATTTATCAACTTGTATGCAAAAATTTCACTTCACAACAACACACAATCTGTCAAACATGGCAGAACAATGGCAATGGAATTTGGAAACATGGCAATTGAACTTGATCACTTATGTTCTATTACACTATTATGTTCTTATGAAGATATGACTGCTGACAAAAGCTACTGAATGAATTCTAAAGAGTAAAGGGTTAAATCATCTAGTTAGATTCAGCAAAATGCTGCAAAACTGACTGACAGTATGACTCTTTAACAGAACAGATGGACAATAACCCAAAACATACAGCAAAAGCAACCCAAGCACTTTTCTAGGCAAAAATATGGAATATTTCTTAAGGCGAGTCAATCACCTGACCGTAACCTAAATGAACAAGAATTTCACTTGCTGAAGACAACAAACAAGCAGCAACTGAAGACAGTTGCAGTGAAGGCAAGGCAAAGCATCACTAGTGCAGAAAGCCGGCATTTGGTATTTTCCATGGGTTCCAGACTTCAGGTAGTCATTGACAGTAAAGGATTTACTTTTGAGGCCACGAAAATGGGGAACATGTATAGAAATGGCTTTTTAAAATATTTTTAACCCTGGGAATTCAATCTGAAAGTCTATACTGAAATCACATCTTGATTGTTTCATTTTAAATCCACTGTGGTGGTGTACAGAGCCAAAATTATGAAGGTTGTGGCACTGTCCAAATAACTACACAACCAACTATACATACATAAATTCAAGGACAATTTGCAGTCACCAACCAGCCAACCTTGCATTTCTTTGAGATGGGGATAAGATATAAAAACATATACAACAAACACGTTAAAGGACAGAATAAAGCAAACATTAAGGAAACACCTTCAAACATAATAAATTTTGAGACAAGATTAAAAAAAAATCAAAATACATATACTAGGCATGTCGTATAATTATATATAGACACCACTGTTGACTACCACAAATGTTACAGTCATAGCGTGCTAGTAAACCAGTAAAATATTTTAAAACGTGACATAAGAGACTACAGGCATTCTTAAATTACGGAAAACTGCAAACAAACAACTAAAATGACGTTATACTCAAAGAACGAGTCTCACCAGGCAATAACATGAATGCTGTGGCTTTTTTACAGCACGATTTCAACACTACTACATGATTTAATATAAGCCAGACAGATGGTGAAATCTTTTGGTCTGAGCGACAACCGTTACACATTCTCCAAAAAGGGATAAATCAGCAGGCAACAGCACGTAATTATTAATGTGTGGTTGAGGGTATTGCTTTGCTGCTCTGACCGACCAGATATTAATGAGTTAGGACTCTTAAATTTGACACCAAAAATGGCCTCAAGTAAGTTAGCTCATGCGGCAAAAATATTATATTGTTAACTGTAAGGTTAATTAGCCAATGATAATCAGACCCCTGCCTTTTTAAAGATCTCCAGTGAAGAATTAAATGGAGCATCATGCTGTAAACAGCACATTTACTACTTCTCTGATAATACTGAACCTTTGATTTCAAGGAACAGTAATGAACCAAAGTAAAAGGGTACACAAAGCCACATGGACGGTCTCATTGAGTATTTATTTCTTCCACATATGAAACGTGCAGATTACATACTTGGCTGGTACAAAGTGGCCTAGTATAGGTAAGTGCATAAATTGTTCTGCATTGGTCTTACATTGAGGGTGAGGTTATAAAAATAGACTCCTATAATCATTTATTAGGAAGCAACACTTAACAAATAAATTAATGGACACAAAGTAGCACAAAATAACTACATCTGATTGTGTTGGCCTAGTCAAAAGTGTAAACATCACTCCAAGGGGAAATGGTCTTTGCCCATGACCTTTGGGTAGTTACAGTTCAGGGTCAGCCATCATACAGCAATGTCAAAGTTAAGGGCCCTTGCTCAAATTTCACTCACTGCCAGCTTAATACATTGGCTAATCCAATCATTGAACTATTTTCGAATGCCAGTTACCCAGTTCAAGGTCACAAGGTGCTAATGCCTGTCCCAGCTGAACCGGGGGTTACAATATCATAAACAGAGACAAGACTTTTTAACTTTTTTAGGATGGATGTCGACTTTTGTCAGCAGGAGAGGTCGAGAGCAATAAGCAACTGCAAATGGTGACAAAACCCGCCATTACGTTTTCAACAACAACATTTATTTATATAGCACATTTTCATATAAAAGAATGTAGCTCAAAGTGCTTTACATAATGAAGAATAGAAAAATAAGAGACACAGTAAAAAAATAAAACAAGTCAACATTAATTAACATAGAATAAGAGTAAGGTCCAATGGCCAGGGGACAGAAAAAACAAAAAAAACTCCAGATGGCCGGAGAAAAAAATAAAATCTGCAGGGATTCCAGGCCATGAGACCGCCCAGTCCTCTCTGGGCAATCTACCTAACATAAATGAAACAGTCCTCTTTGTATTTATGGTTTTCACGAAGCACTTGATGATGATGATCACATGGACTTCTGGCTTTTAGTCCATCAATGCTGGGGCATCATGGTGCTTAGAGTAGGTTGGTGGTAGGTGCAGGCCACCACAAAGAAACCGGAAAAAGAAACAAGAGAGAGTAGGGGTCAGTACGGATTTTAGAGCCACCATGAATAGTTATTATGATGAATTGAACATACAGAGTATCAGGATTAAGATAAAGTGAAGTTATGAGAAGGCCATATTAAAGTAATGTGTTTTCAGCAGTGTTTTAAAGTGCTCCACTGTATTAGCCTGGCGAATTCCTATCGGCAGGCTATTCCAGATTTTAGGTGCATAGCAGCAGAAGGCCGCCTCACCACTTCTTGTAGCTTTTGGAATTGTAAGGAGACACTCATTTGATGATCTAAGATTACGATTTGGAATATAGGGTGTCAGACATTCCGATATATAAGATGGAGCGAGATTATTTAAGGCTTTGTAAACTAGAAGAAGAATTTTAAAGTCAATTCTGAAAGACACAGGTAACCAGTGTAGCGACATCAAAACAGGAGAAATGTGTTCGGATTTTCTTTTCCTAGTTAGGATTCTAGCAGCTGCATTCTGCACTCGTTGCAAATGATTTATGTCTTTTTTGAGTAGTCCTGAGAGCAGTGCGTTATAGTAATCTAATCGACTAAAAACAAAAGCGTGAATTAATTTCTCAGCATCTTTCAATGATATAAGAGGTCTAACTTTTGCTATATTTCTTAAGTGAAAAAATGCTGTCCTAGTGGTCTGATGAATATGTAATTTAAAATTCAGGTTACAGTCAACGGTTACCCTAAGTTTTTTACTTCCGTCTTAACTTCTAATCCTAATGCGTCAAGTTTATTTCTGATAACCTCACTGAATCCATTTTTGCCAATCAATAAAATTTCAGTTTTCTCTTTATTTAACTTGAGAAAATTACTATTCATCCATTCAGAAATACCAGTAAGACATTGTGTTATTGATTCGAGAGAGTCGGTGTCATCAGGTGCTACTGATAAGTACAGCTGTGTGTCATCAGCATAGCTGTGGTAGCTCACGTTGTAACTTGAGATAATCTGACTTAAGGGAAGCATACAGATTGAGAAAAGAAGCGGACCCAGGATAGAGCCTTGTGGAACCCCATATAGAATATCATCTCTTTACTAGGAGATTCCCATGTGCTTGCATGAGCAGTAAAGGAAAAACAATGACAAAAATGGCATCGACATCTGGTGAGAGATAGAAGCGAATGCACAAAGCAAACTACTCTGTGGACGACGTTTTGTACATTATCACTGAACAGAACTCTGACCTGTTGCACTCAGATTCTGATGCAAGTGATCTGGAGATCGTGATCAAAACAAAAGTGAGGTACAGGCTTCAGCTGATTGATCTCCAGCTAATCGTGGTGCCAAACACGTTTGTGTAGATGACACAAGGTACAGATTGCATTGCACTGTGACCGTGATTGCTGCTGCCATCCTCGCCCCCGTCATGCAAAGACGGCCTGCCAGCCAGCAGTGATGCTGGCCGTGAGTGTCTCGAGCCACAAGAGACTGCGAATTGGCAGCCACAGCACCCAGCAACTAATATTTTAGGTTGATTTGTGTGTGAGACCCTTGCTTTGGGTGCTTTTCAGAAAACTGCATGTTTTGGGAAAAACATTCAGCCTTCAAAGAGTTAAAGGTGATATGCAGACAAAAACGGGATTGACACGTCTATGAGCCTCTATGCTAGAAACACCAGCATACGTGCACTAGGAACAGCAAACCTGTGTTATAACAGTGTCTTGTGTGTAAAATGAAAATTGCTACCAATCAAGAAACCTGTAGTTAACACAGTCCAGGGGTCTAAAACAGACTACTAAAAAATGAGGATAACAATGGCTGGCATGGTTTATGTAGATGGGCTATAGTTGATTATCCTACTGCTAAATGATATCCAAAATGGTATTTGAGAAAGCACCACTTATCTTACCTTACGGAGGATGAAGCAGTGGTTGCCAAAGTATATAGTAATTAATATTTAGTGTACTATATCACTACTGTATCTAACTTAACATAGATGGCCTGAACACAGCTTGAATTGTTATAATTATTTTTGTTAATATTATTATTAGTGGCAGTTTGAGATTTTGTAATCTTCATATTTACTTCCTGCTTTTAAGCTGATGTGGATAGCGGTCTATGACTTAACCCCCCTATCCCATGTTAAAGAAGAATATTTTTTGAGGAAAACAATGTTTCATGTTAGAAATGAAATAAATTAGGTCTTTATTATCATACGCAGAACTAAAAACAGAATGGCTATATTCTATAGAAGACTCAACACTTAAAGTTGGCAGCCACATTGCAGTGTCTCATTTAACAAAGAGAGATGCAGGTGGATGAGCCTATGTCATCCTAGATAATGGACTACCTGTTGGGCAGACCGCAGTTTGTAAGAATCAAGAACTGTGTTTCTGGTACAGATGTGAGCAAAACCGGAGCAGCACAAGAAACAGTCTCCTTTCCATTTCACTCTGCACACCTTAGAATGTCACTTGTGGAAATTCTCAGAAGATTCTGCACTTATGGGGTGTATTGATAAAGGGTATAAGAAAGAGGAGAGAACTCTGAGAACATTAGCAATATAATCAGCAATACAAGGAACTGCTTATTGTTTTTCACTGTGCCAATGAGCCTCTATGGTTGATCAGTATTTAGGGGGTTGATGTGAAAATGGTGCATTCCTAGAAGTAATTGGGGGTCCACATCAGTGACAGGTTGGACTTAATGTGGGCTGTGACATCCTTTATGGTGATCTGCTCTCATTAATGTAGTAAACTGAGAGCAGGAATAAATCATGTACATGAATAACAAAATTCATTAACAGCTATAGAAAGAGCATCTTCTCAGGACCCGAATTTGAGACCACCAGTGTGACAGTCTGTGAGCTCCGCTGGTGTCAGTACCTCCTCTATGAGCCTTTATTTCTGATCATTTTTCTTTTAAAATTTATTTTCTTGTTATTGTGTCAGGCATATACAGTAACCCCTCGCTATATCGCGCTTCACTCTATCATGGATTTTAAATGTAAGCACATCTAAATATATATCACGGATTTTTCGCTGGTTCGCGGATTTCTGCGGACAATGGGTCTTTTAATTTATGCTACACGCTTCCTCAGTTTGTTTGCCCTGTTGATTTCATACAAGGGACGCTATTGGCGGATGGCTTAGAAGCTACCCAATCAGAGCATGTATTACATATTAATTAAACCTCCTCAATGCTATAAGATATGGTTCCCGTGCGGTGCTCGATTGTTTGCTCGTCTCTGCCTCTATCTCACCCTCTCTGACATTCTCTGCCTGACGGAGGGGTGTGAGCAGAGGTGCTGTTTGCACAGAAGCTGTTTGCCTAGTGGATATGGAGGCACCTCTAAGAAATGCCGGCCGCTTTATCGCGGTGCTTCCAAAAGCACACTTACTGATTTTTTGATGGTTTGCTTTAATCCCTCTCTCTCTCTCTCTCTCTGACGTTCTCTGCGCCTGACGGAGGAGATGTGAGCAGAGGGGCTGCTTGCACAGAGGCTGTTTGCTTAGAAGATACTGACGCTCCTCTAAAAAATGTCGCAGCAAACTTAAAAGCACACGTATTGATTTTTTGATTGTTTGCTTTTCTTTGCGAGCGCTCTCTCTCTCTCTCTGAAATTCTCTGCTCCTGAAGAGAAGAAGATCTATTTGCATTCTTTTAATTGTGAGAAAGAACTGTCATCTCTGTCTTGTCATGGAGCACAGTTTAAACATTTGACTAAAGGGTGTTATTTCATGTCTAAAGTGCTCTAATAATGTTAACAGTGTGGGAGAGTTTATAAGGGCTTAAAATATATAAAAATAACTACACAAACATATGGTTTCTACTTCGCGGATTTTCATCTTTTGGGGGTTCTGGAGCATGAACCCTCGTGATTGAGGAGGGATTACTGTATGCCCTTTGTTGAAATGAAAGATGCAATGCATTATATCTTGGAATGAACATGCCAAGAAAGATATCTTTGAGTGAGTGCATCGTGAATGGCACTGTGGGTATTTCAGACTGCAGATGAATTCATTTCAATAGATGACACTTCAGCACTTAGATTTAAATGCTAGACCAATAGTCCAGGAAGCCAGACCTGAAGGTTCCCACCTACCATGCTACTGTTTCCAAATGATAATAATTCTTTACATTTACATAGCACTTTACTCACTACTCAGAATGCTTCAGTGAGCCACGACAGCCAACCCTAATGTGTATCATCCACCTGGATGATGCGACAGCAGCCATTTTTGCACCAGTATGTTAACACACATTAGGTATTAGGTGGTGGAGTGGTAAGACAGATAGCTAATTAGAGACATGGGATGATTAGGGGGCCAGAATGACTAGGCCAGGTTGGGCAATTTAGCCTGGACATTGGGGTAATCCCTACTCTTTATGAAGGATGCCTAGGGATCATTAATGACCACAGAGAGTCAGGAACTTGGTTTTACAGGTCATCCAAAGGCCGTGCCATATTTACAGCACAATGTTCATGTCACTGCACTTGGGCATTGGGATTCACACTGAGAAAACAGGGTAAGCCACGCTGCTGCTCTCACCAACACCTCTTTCAGCAGTAACCAAAGCTTTTGTAGATGGTCTCTCATTCAAGCACTTGTCGGCCTGAACATGATTAGCTTCAGTTGGATACTGTCAAACAGTACCTGCCCCATCC
>NW_024380836.1:0-13095 GCF_016835505.1 Polypterus senegalus | reverse complement strand
TCGTGCTGAATTTCAACATGCATTGTATCTCTAACTCCACCTCTGCCTTTTTCACCTCTTTGAGACAATAATACCGCTTCACTACCAGTTTGGTAATGATGTCATGGGCAATCAGCGCTGTTCAGCCCGGTTTTATATCCATAACCTCTTTGACAGAGGCAATTAGAGCCCACAACTCCTTCTTTTGCTGAAGTGTGAGTGTCCCTTAAGTTTATTGTTCAGTGTTCCTATCACCTTCCTCACCACCTTTTTGAGGGTCTGATTGAAGCACTCAACTAGGCTGTCTGCAGGTGGTAGATGAGGCATAGTACACCAGGAAAAACTTGTCCCCCCCGTGAGTAGAGGGATGGATGGACACAACAACTCCCAGTTAGGTTTTTTATAGGGCCAGTCTCTCCCCAGTATCATGGCGTAGGGTGGGGTGGTAGACCATGGTGGGGTAGTTTTGGGTTTCTCTGTGAATACAGGTCACACAGGCCCATTTACCATCATACTGTTCTGACAGGAAGTAACAGCTCACAACAATGTAAGTGTTGCTGTCAGAATCATAGAGGGTTTGAATGGTATAATAGTCCAGTCTGGTTATGCGCAACTGCAAAACAGTACCTGTCTTTCTGTGCCCAACCCCATTCCATGGTGGCCATGGTGGCCATTCACAGGTGGCCACTGTACACTCAGGTTTACCACAGCGATAACACCTGAGAGGTAGGGGCAAGTGCTGCCTCCTTCATGGGGGCATCTCTGCATCTTGAGTTGTTGTCTCAGGTCCAGACAGGGGCGGGAGTGGTGCTTCTCATCAGGGCATTTGGTCTCACTGGCGGTCCAGTTTTTCTTGATAAATTCCACCAGCACCTCCATGTCCACCCAAGGTTGTCTTCACACTGGGTGGACCAGATATTTGGGGAGAGAGTGGACCAGAAAGTTGGCCACCACAATTTCCACGATCTGCTCCATGGTGTTTTCTCCCAGCTGGAGCCAGCGAGCCATGTGGCCCTACTGATAAAATGCTTGTGCCCTCGCGGGGCATCTGGGGTTGAACCTCCAGTCCCTGCAGATCTATGCTTGAAATGTTGCTGTGAGCCTGTGCTGGGCCAGAATTTCTCTTTTGAGGGTAGGGCAGTCTAAACGAGCCTGCTTCTCCAAATCATAATAGGCCTTCTGCGCTTCCCATGTTAGGAAGGGTGCTAGGATGTGCGCACACTCCCAATGCAGGCAGTGCTGCCAGGTGGCCATGCACTTAAAGATCAGGATGTAGGTTTGGGCCTCATTTGGACCAGCAGCTGTGCCAGCCCTTGTCCTCGGCCTAACTGGTGCCCATACTGGATTTAGTGCTGTGTCACCTGATCGGCCAGCTGCTGGACTAGTTCTGCTATGTTGGCTCTGCTATTGCTCCGGCCTTGTCCTGCCCACTACACCACCTGGGCCAGGTGTGAAAATGACAGGTCTTCCAGACAGAAAAGAAATTTTGGGGTGACAACTGTGGTGTGTAAATGCTATGAATTTGTATTCAACTAGGCTCATTATATTATTTCAGTATAACACCCAATTTTGTCCTTTAACTTTGTTCATTTCAAACCATTAAAATCAGTAGCTCTGGAGACCTAGTTTAATTTAAATTTTTCAGGAATCACATTATATATTCAACTTATGTCTTGATTAGTATTAATTTCTACACAAAATCACATTTCATCACAAGAATCAAACAACACTTTTATTGATAAATGTGATCTACTTGAGGTGTATAGTAAATATTAAACATATTTGCAATCTTTATTGTTTTCAAGTGAGATAAAGTCAATATCTATTAAGAAATCTAACATAAAATGTTATGTTTTACTATTTTAAAAAGCCAGTAATGTTTTGGGTCTACCAGACCTGTGAACACCAGCTGAATAACAAAAATACAAACACCACACAATTGTTAGATCATTGGACTTCCGTTTACTTCTCAACTGCAGCCCAAACAGTCGTCATGAAAATTAAAGTGGTTCCACAATGTAATTTTATCAACTCTATGATACAGTACATGTTCCAGGAGAAACCACATTTAAATAATATCCATGCTACCTTCTTTTCTTTTTTCTGCTATCACAATCTGTTCTAAAATTGCGGGGTATGCAAATTAGTTTTCTGCTATCTGTTCTTCTCATTTCTTGTTTTTCTATTTTATTTCCCCAAGATACAGAGTTAGCTTCCCTTCTATTTTCTATGCTTCACGACTCAATTTGTAAAGATTTATTTATTCCTCAGATACAGTCTCATGATCTTGAAATCAAAAATCACGATTACTGCTTAAACACTATATTTTTAGACATTAAACTATGTTGAACAATCCTGTCTTTCCATATGCACAGCTTCAATAGTTACAGAGGTTATATATTACTCACCAGAATAGTTTTCATATGAAACTCTCTCCTAGTCCTATTTGCAATCTTTGTGCCCAAGTACAAATAGGAACTTTTTTGAAAATGTTCTAGTTTTGCTTTCGGCAACTTACTTACCAGACTCTTTCTAAAATAATTAATCACAATCTTCCTTGGACTCCTCACATCTTTAACTTGTTAAATATTTTTATTAGATAAAGTTGCTGCAAATGTACTGCTTCTCGAAGGAAGTTCCCAGATAATAGGATCATCAGGCAGGCATTTTTATAAATTAATTCATTTAGCAAGGATTAATAGTGCTTCCCATTAGATGTCTGGTAAGGTGGCTTTCAGTGAAAAGCTTTTTTGGAAGCAAAGATAGATACCCTTTAACTTTTAACCTAATTTGTTTCCTTTCCCCTTGTACTCCAGCATTAGATGAGTATATGAGTGGTAGGGTATTAATGTTGGTTGGTTCATAATCTTTTTATTTATATCCTTACTCCCTGATTAAACTGTTCTAATAATAATAATACAATGATTACAATCAGTCAGTCAGTCATTATCCAACCCGCTATATCCAAACACAGGGTCACGAAGGTCTGCTGGAGCCAATCCCAGCCAGCACAGGGAGCAAGGCAGGAACAAACCCCGGGCAGGGCGCCAACCCACCATAGACAATGATTACATACAGGTTCTAATCTACTTGTATTGTAATGTACTTGAAATTAAAAAAAGATGATCACAATGAAATGGTATTGATTTTACCTTTAGCGACCAAAAGAAAAAATTGAAATCTACTAATGATTTCTCTAAAAGTACACGTACAAATTAAAACAATTTACCCAGCACTCTTTAGTTGAACTTCACAAATGCAGACCAAGCCATTGCTCTAGAATTGTATGAGCAAAACCTTACCAATAAAATGAAAATGCTTTAAACAAGATAAGTAATAGTAAAATAAGATGATGTAGATATTAACACTAATGTAATCTACATTTATTTATATATATATGTAGTGGTAAAAAATAAGTAGCAGACAGAAAAGGTTTAGGGATGGCCGCCCTGTATACTGAAAAAAATCAGCAAAGGAAAAGAAACATGTCTTTATAGAGGCATTTTGAGTCTGGGCTATAAATATGGTGGATAAGAGGAAGAGGTGGAGTAAGGGCAACTGGAACAGGAATTGATGTGATAGGAAAATGGATTCTGGGTACCGGAAATGACGTCATGAGGGTTTGCCAGAAGTGATGTCGACAGTGGGTGGACCGGTGGTGATGTAATTGGAATGGAGGTCTTTAGCTGAACTGCAGAGAAACAAGAAGCACAACAACCCCCGGTCTGGCTGACAGATAACACTATTCGAGCCTGTAAACTGTCCCCCATCAAGTTTGTGATATATACAGTAATCCCTCGCTATATCGCGCTTCGACTTTCGCGGCTTCACTCCATCGCGGATTTTAAATGTAAGCATATCTAAATATATATCACAGATTTTTCGCTGGTTCGCGGATTTTGCGGACAATGGGTCTTTTTAATTTAAAGTACATGCTTCCTCAGTTTGTTTGCCCAGTTGATTTCATACAAGGGACGCTGTTGGCGGATGGCTTAGAAGCTACCCAATCAGAGCATGTATTACATATTAACTAAAACTCATGATATACGATGTGCTTCCCCGAGCGGATTGTTTGCTTTTCTCGGTCTTTCTCTGACATTCTCTGCGCCTGACGGAGGGGGTGTGAGCAGAGGGGCTGTTTGCCTAGAAGATATGGACGCTACTCTAAGAAATGCCGCTTTATCGCGGTGGCCCAAAAGCACGTATTGATTTTTTGATTGTTTGCTTTAATCTCGCTCTCTCTCTGACGTTCTCTGCTCCTGACGGAGGGGGTGTGAGCAGAGGGGCTGTTTGCACAGAGGCTGTTTGTTTAGAAGATACGGAGGCTACTCTAAAAAATGCTGAAAGACTACCTTCACATTGCTCCCTTCTTTGCGGCTGCTTTATCGCGGTGCTCATACTTAAAAGCCCAACAGCACGTATTGGTTTTTTGATTGTTGGTTTTTCTGTCACGCTCTCTCTATCTCTCGGACATTCTCTGCTCCTGACGGTGCTCGTTTGAAGATAAGATATGTTTGCATTCATAATTGTGAGAAAGAGCTGTCATCTCTGTCTTGTCATGGAGCACAGTTTAAACTTTTGACTAAAGGGTGTTATTTCATGTCTAGAAGGCTCTAATAATGTTAACAGGGTGGGAGAGTTTATAAGGGCTTAAAA
This sequence comes from Polypterus senegalus, assembly GCF_016835505.1. Classification (NCBI taxonomy): domain Eukaryota; kingdom Metazoa; phylum Chordata; class Cladistia; order Polypteriformes; family Polypteridae; genus Polypterus; species Polypterus senegalus. The sequence goes on along the minus strand of NW_024380836.1, from coordinate 8,460 downwards.
TATATAAAAATAACCATACAAACATATGGTTTCTACTTCGCGGATTTTCACCTATCGCGGGGTCTGGAACGCAACCCCGCGATCGAGGAGGGATTACTGTATATATATATATATATATATATATAGTCACACATGGGCGATTAGGAGGCAGTCAAAGAGCCTAAAGGTGAGTACAACATCGCAAGATAAGGGGTTGTCACGTGGTACTTACCTGAACTCTTTTCTCTCATCAACAGAAAACAAGAAGGAAAATAATACTGCAACTTCCGGGTTCCAAAATGGCCACGATGACGTCACTTCCGGCCATCATTGATGACGTCACTTCCGGCCCCCACAAAACATCTCACTTCTGGATCCTGTTGCCACATCACCACATTGCCAACCGTTTCCTGTCACATGTGTTTTGCTTCCTATATAACCACCATTTTGAAAACAGTTCATTGTTCATTGTACTTTTTTACAAGGCTTTGAATCATTTCATTTTCTTATTGTCTGATGACAATATACGGGGACGGTCCTCAAATCTTTATTTTGTACTTTGTGACGTTTATTTGACCACAGTAGATGTTCAAACTGTTTTTTATACAGCCTCCAGTTAATCCAAAATGCGGCTGCAAGAATTATTACAAGAACAAGAAAATATGAACACATAACTCCAGTTCTTAAATCCTTACACTGGCTCCCGGTTAAATTTAGGGCAGATTTCAAAATCCTCCTTTTAGCATATAAAGCATTAAATGGCCAAGGTCCGGCTTACTTGTCTGAACTTATCATCACTTACAAACCTGAGCGCACATTAAGATCTCAAGATGCCGGTCTGCTTATGATTCCAAGGATTAATAAAATAACAGTGGGAGGTCGAGCTTTTAGTTATAGGGCCCCTAAACTGTGGAATGGTCTTCCTGCTTCTATAAGAGATGCCCCTTCGGTCCCAGCTTTTAAATCTCGGCTGAAGACTCACTACTTCAGTTTAGCATATTCTGACTAGAGCTGCTGATTAACTGTACATACTGCATCTCTGTTGTTAGTCATTAGCACTAAAACATAAGTAACATGATTGTTATAATTTGTTACTAACCTTCACCTATTCTGTTTCTGTTCTCGGTACTCAAATGTGGCAATTGGTGCCACGGCCCACCTGACAAGTTGTTTGCCTGCCTGTGGTAAAGTCATCCCTGATGGAGGATCACAGGAATCATGGGAAAAAGGGGTCCTTTCATTGGATTGGCTGGCCAAGCAATGTTTCAGCCGTGGAATGGCCAAATGGGGAGGCAGCTTGATGGATGAGGTCTCCAGGGGCCTCATGTATAACGCCGTGCGTAGAACTCGCACTATAACATGGTGTAAGCACAAAAGCCGAAATGTGCTTACGCACAGAAAAATCCAGATGCAGGAATCTGTGCGTACTCCAACTTCCACGTTCTTCCGCTACATAAATCCCGATCAGCGTGAAAACTAACGCTCGTGCACGCTCTTTATGTAACGCCCCAACTCCTCCCAGAATTACGCCTCTTTGAATATGCAAATCAATATAAATCGCCCTTAAGGGCAGCCTTCTGTGAAAAGACAACGGGAAAAGCACGGGGGAAAATATAAGAATTTCAGCGAATACCAAGTGGAGGCAAAGGAAAAACATACTATTTGTTCAAATAAACTGTGGTATAATCAACAAAAGGAAGTTGATCGAGTGACATAGCGTGTTGAAGAAACTTGAAAGCTCACATCCACAAAATCGCACAGTGCCGGAAATAAAAAAGAAGTCACATATCAAAGTCGCCGTGAAAAGCCGAGTTGTAAGCCCACTGTCTGAGTGTCATATGAAAGCTTATTAGGGTACAGAGAAAAAAGGCACACGGTGGGGAAAAAGCACGAAATTTCAACTTCAATCTCGACATTTCCACTTTAATCATGTAGTTTATTTTGTCATTAAAGTAGAACATCATAAACTTCATCTTAAAATCGTTTAATTAACCAGTTTCTCAAATCACATCGTAATTAAAGTAGCACGTTAAAGGCTTTGTTTTGTATTTGATTTTCTATGTGCCTATGTGTGTGAATCACTACTTGCTTCTTAAACCGGCTCTCTTCCTCCAACTGGACACAGAATACATTACATTCGTGATATTACAGCTCTCTGAATAACTAAAATACTGAGATGTATATGTGATATAATTTTTATGATGATAGGAGCACGTTATTAAACATGTGATTCACTTCGATGAAATAATTTATTGCAGCAGTACTCAGGGGCGGCTCTAGGCTTGTGGTGGCACTGGGCAGAGGAAAAATCGGTGGCTGGCTCCTTCGCCCGCCAATGTCAGTAAAGTATCTTATGCACGGTGGATGGCCACGTCCTTTGTAGACACTGCATAGCTGCCTTGTGCTCATGACACAAGCATTTAACTTTTGCCGAAATTTGTCGCTACGTTTTTTGCTGTGTTGTTATTTTCTCTTTCTGTTTTATATTCAATATATATTGGCGTAGCCGTCAGTGCTTTTCTTTCCCCAAGTAACCGATTGCCATGCAATCAGCTCTGTAATAGACGTTAAGCCATCTGTAAGCTTAGCGCCGATTCTTCAAAACGTTTAAAGAACATTGAAATATCTTCGTAGTACATGTTTAATTATTCTATCCTTAACGACACTCCCAGTGAAGAATATAGATTATTTAAATGAAGTTAAAGTTTTATCTGTATAATTTAACAAACATATTTTGCTGCATTTCACCTTAAAATGATATCGTCATCATATGTAAATACGCTTTATAAAGTGGCTCAGGTTGTGCGATATTATAACTATAGTGCAAGTTTACAGTGGGGTGATTGTACTTATAAGGACAAACTGTTCTACAAGGAGCAATTGATTGAGTGCATTTAAAGTTCTTGGGATTAAACTGTTTCTGAACCGCGAGGTCCGTACAGAAAAGGCTTTGAAACGTTTTGCCGTGGCTGAGACAGCGTGTCCTTGAAGCTGTATACCGATAATTCTCTTTCCGATCAGCTGCTGCTGTGATTCACACTCAGATACAGTGATATAAATACTCCGAGTGCTGCAGTGAGAGTAATATGGAAAAAGATGATCCGCTGTGGCAACTCCTAACGGGAGGAAGAAGAAAAATAAGAAGAAGAGGAAGGTGCAGTGAGAGTAACAACGCTAAAGCAGTTATGGTATTTGGAATACTATGGCTGTTCCCTGGACCATTATATTGTTACGAGTTAATTACAATCAGATGCATTACACTAATAAACAATATCCGGTTAGTTTCGGTGTATTTATAAAGCCGCGTCATGAAAATAATGAGTAATCACACTGGAACAGTACCATTGCTTTGACACTGGGTGCCGCCAGTCTGCAAAACCGAGTGGAGAACTTGCGTACGACAAGGCATGAGGTACCGTGGAAAAGTGCGTGGCTTTACGGCAAGTGTAGGTTTTATACATCACGATTTGAACGTGGAAAAGTTCTTACGCAACATTTCTGTGCGTACGAACCGTTTATACATGAGGCCCCAGGACTCTAAAAATATCCAAATCTTATTATGTGATATCATCTACTGTTAAAATCTGCTCCGTACTTCTAAAATCTTAATTATTATGCTGTATTAAGGATTTGTTCTATTCTGTGTATTGTATTGTATTAACCCCCTTCTTTTGACACCCACTGCACGCCCAATCTACCTGGAAAGGGGTCTCTCTTTGAACTGCCTTTCCCAAGGTTTCTTCCATTTTTCCCTACAAGGTTTTTTTGGGAGTTTTTCCTTGTCTTCTCAGAGAGTCAAGGCTGGGGGGCTGTCAAGAGGCAGGGCCTGTTAAAGCCCATTGCGGCACTTCCTGTGTGATTTTGGGCTATACAAAAATAAACTGTATTGTATTGTATTTATCTTGTTACCATTTGCAGCTGTGTGTATTTATCTTGCACTAATTGGTTTAATTAAATACAGTGGTACCTTGGTATACTTACGCTTTGGAATAAGTCCAACTTGGTATATGTCCTGTGTCACACACGTGCGCATGGGAGGCAGCTAAAGGGCTTGAGTGAAGGCAGTTCGGAGGCATGCCGGGGTGTGGCAGAGTGCACTGACTCTTTTCTCCCTTGCCTGTAGACCATTCCCGGGGGATTTCACCTGGCTCTCCTGACATCACTTCCGGGACTGAGCCAATGGAAGTCGGCCACACCAGCTCCAGTCCCTCTGATGTCACGTCCGGCTGTGAACCAATGGTGGAAACCACGTGCCGGATCCATATGACCTCACTTCCTGTCTCCCCCTTTAAAACCTGCCCCTTTTCCTTTGTTTCCTCAGTCTTGTTTTGGACTCAGTTGAATGCACTTCAGTGCTGATTATTTGTTAAAACGACTTTTGCAGCCAGGATACCACATTATACGGGTGGCTGCCCCAAACCTTTATCTGTCCATGTCTCATTCTTGTGACACCTGTTTGGACATGAAAACTTTTGCTTGGGATACGACTTGTGTGCTAGAACACTGTGCACTACCCTTGTTTAACCCATCTTGAGACAAAACCACGACTGCCCACGAGCGTCAGTACACCAGTGTCTAGCATTCATGGAACAACCCGTGCGCTACCCTTGTTTACCTCTCTCGAGACAAAGCCACGACTGCCCACGAGCATCAGTACACGCTATAAGTCTCTGTGAATTTTCAAGTGATTTTGTGTTTTTTCTTGAAATTTGAACTGATTGTTGGAAAGTATGAAGGTGGCATGCATATCCGGGACTTGGCTGCTGTATACCGTATGCCAAGAACGATGGTATCTACGATTGAGAAAAACAAAGACGTTATTAAAAAGTAAAGTGAGGTTAAATTTTTATTTATTTCATCTAAATGATTTTGTATTTATGTATTTTAGTATTAAGCAGTGTTTAAATTATTTTATACAACCCCATCAATGTAAAATATGCCAATAACAATAGGATTTTTTTTTTTCATGGGAACGGATTAATCATTTTCCCTTTGTTTCTTATAGGAAAAATTTGTTTGGTATACGTCCTGTTTGGTATATGTCAAAGGATCTGGAACGGATTAAGGATTTAAACCGAGGTACCACTGTACTTGGAAGGAAAGTGAAGAGAAAAAAGTGAAGGACTGAGAATTACGTATCCATATTAGACTTCAAATCATTTGGATGATATCCTTAGAAAGAAAAAAAAATTTAGATATAAGAATGACCTGACATGGCAGAGTTAAAGCACTACCAAGCCATGACATGAAATTATTGACAAGGGTTGTTTTTTAATTAAGCAATCGGGTTAGAACAAAAACCTGCAGCCAGTGCAGCCCTTCAGGACTGACTTTGCCCACCCCTGTACTACACTGTTGCCCCCTGTCCCTTTAAAATGGGACTGGGTGTGTTTAGTACATGGATGAATTAATTGATTTCAGGGTTTTCCAAGTGGTAATGGATTACTTGAATACCTGCAGTATGCCTGTTTATTTCTGCTTTTTTGTCTTGACCATCTGCCAGTTTATGGATACCAAATATTGAAATAGCTATTTTTTATTCAATTGATCTCTGGTTTCTGGTATTTGCGTATTCTATCTCAGTGTTATATCAAAATGCTCACCTGAAAACACCTGTTCAAATCATCTTGTGCAACTAAACAAGCTTAGATGGGGCTGGTCTACATAAATCAAGGTTCCTGCATCCCAGTAGGTTGGCTTCAGCTTATGTCCATCCATCCATCCATTATCCAACCTGCTACATCCTAACTACAGGGTCACAGGAGTCTGCTGGAGCCAATCCCAGCCAACACAGGGCACAAGGCAGGAAACAAACCCCGGGAAGGGCGCCAGCCCACCGCAGGGCACGCACATACACACACACCAAGCACACACTTGGGACAATTTAGAATCACCAATGCACCTAACCTGCATGTTTTTGGACTGTTGGAGGAACCCGGAGTACCCAGAGGAAACCCACACAGACACGGGGAGAACATGCAGGGAGGACCCGGGAAGTAAACTCGGGTGTCCTAACTGCGAGGCAGCAGGGCTACCCACTGCGCCATAATGCCGAGCTTATGTCCAGATAAAGCAAAAGTCACACTTTAATCTAAATTGTATTCTTTTCTTTGGGGGGTACATTCTTTGTAAAAGTTTCTTATCTTTAAAAAAAAGGTTATGAACCAAAGCAGTTATTGGTGGAATGTTTTAATATACATATAAAATGAACGATCTGCCTACATACAAATAAAGTCATGTTACAATGTATATAAAAATTAAAAGGCGTTCTTGTCTGAAAATTTTGCAGAATTTTATAATTAACCTGGGGCTCCACCCCCTGTTCACTTCACTCGCCAATATTGGGAGCCCGCTATCTTGCAGCTGAGCCACTTGATAAGTATTTGGGCACTATTCCATTAGAGAAAGTATTTGCATTTAAAGAGATGGTATATTGAAGATTATTCGGAGTGCGGGAGGAAGACGGTTTGGTGCTAAGTTATTATAGACGGAAAATCAGTTACTTGAGTATTTCACTACAACCGTCTATTTTAAATAGCAACGAATAACAAAATGTAGTAAACAATATTATTAAATACTTTATCTTCTAGCCTACATTTTCTAAACGCTGCTTTTTTGTATTTCTGTTTACATATTGTTCAGGAAACGTTTCTCTTTTTTGTTTATTGGATGATTCTCTTTGTTCTTGATTTTTTATCATATGCAATTCTCTTTTGTTCATTTTCTTTTTTTAGACGTTCTTTATCAGTTCTTGACACTCCTTTTCTATCTCGATCTAAAATTCAGCGTTCTTGAATAGATAATCTACTTTTCTGCCTTGCCATTTTAATCAACTGCGTTGAAGGGCGAGTTAGCACTGAATGTGTTACAGGGTTTTACGGAGAGAGTATGTACGCAATAGGAGTAATGATTGGGAGAGCGTAAAACATTTTCAATAAAATAGAGAGGCTAGGAAATCAGAAATGTATTTTCTTCTTTTTGATTTATCTTAATTGTGTGATGCTGAACAATTGCAAGTGAACTACAATATACTGGCACTCCTTCTGTGGCTTGTCCTATCTTTCAACATTATAAGTGTAGGATCCATTTGACCCTGAATATAATTAATCTGAGAAAGTTATTTACATGATCAATGACACGTAATGCAACAGCAATCAATGTCAAACCCCATCCCACACAATCACTACAGAGTAATATTTACTAAGTGTAAATGCACAGCAGCATTACAGCATCTTTAAAAATGGACTGCTCACTTTAGTAAATTTACATCTGTCATTTGATAAAACATACAGGAGGAATGCAAAACCTAGGAGTGCAGGTAAAGTATCTATCTATCTATCTATCTATCTATCTATCTATCTATCTATCTATCTATCTATCTATCTATCTATCTAATCAATGTCTCAATGCTGACTACAACAGTTTCTTTAATCATATTTATCCACAAGTGCAGTATTTCTCCCTTTTTATGGAATTAAAATTCTAAATATGGTGCCAAATTTTTTTTCATATTTGTAAATATGAGCACTAAAATTACATAACAATTCAATGAACAGTGTAAGCCTAGTTCTAATTATAATAATCTCCTGATCATAGCTGCCCATTTAGATCGCACACTCAGGGACAGTCCACAGGGTGGCTTAATGGGGCTTTAGAAATGCTAAAGCCAGTACATAGGTGCCACTATATATAAGATTTTTGTGCTAACAAAGGCATAAATTGTTTTATTTAGATCAAATATAATTTTAAGTGTGTTCATTGTCTTTAGCTGTTTCTTTTTTTTTTTCTCTCTCCCCTCTTGAAACTATTTCTGCTCTCACCCCAAAACCCCTTTGGAGCCCAGTATATTTAGCATTCAAAGTAAAGCAAGAATATGCATTTTATGCAATGACATTTCATCATGAAAATCAAGCATTTCAATTCAGTGCTGTGATCTGAATGAAAGAATCTTATTTATACTAACTTGCATATGGCAGTAAGACAAGGCCAGGCCTGTTCAGATCATGCTACAGGCTTATATTTAAAGTCATGAGTATTTGGATAGAGCAGACCTGAACTTGCTGTAGGTTACTATAAGTTATAACAGTTAAAAAAACTTAAATGAAAACAAAAGAACATTTCTTATTATATGAAGCCACCTCTTCCATCTCCAGTTGAGCTTGTAACATTTGTACTTTCTCTGGGCTTTTGCCCTTTTTATTTTTGGATGACCGGCTCTTCTGATAGGGCATAACAGAGCTCGTCAGGTGGTGGTGATCACAGTGTCACCAGATGAATACAGGAATGTTTAGTATGTCTCACTTTACATCCATCAGAACCTTTTACATTGTGAGATGTTATAGACGAAGGCAGCCATCAGATCTTTTACACTCACCGTGTGACATTACTCAAGTTCTCAGCTTGTCTGAGAGGTAGTTGAGGCAGCAGGTGAATGAGTCTGCATTGACGCAGCACCTCTTCAGTTTAGTTTAAAAATTTGTT
>NW_024380835.1:0-5885 GCF_016835505.1 Polypterus senegalus | reverse complement strand
ATATTTATACAAGTTAACAGGTAATACTAAGTTAGATTCCAAAATGGAAAAGTGTATCAATTAATTTCACTCTTACAGTGCATATGTCAAAGGTGTACCACAGTGTATAAAATTTTAAAAACTCATTAATTTTCTTGCCATATAAGGTATGTATGATTTCAGTAAGAAGAGATTCTTAAAAGAGTTATCAAAACAGTCACAACTCTTAGTATTTTAAAATGTAGTACACTGAAACATTTGTTTGATATATTAATGACTAGCAAAATACCCGCGCTTCGCAGCGGAGAAGTAGTGTGTTAAAGAAGTAATGAAAAGAAAAGGAAACATTTTGAAAATAACGTAACATGATTGTCAATGTAATTGTTTTGTCACTGTTGTGAGTAATGAGTGTTGCTGACATATATATATATATATATATATACTGTATATATATATGTATATATGACAGCAACACTCATCACTCACAACAGTGACAAAACAATTACATTGACAATCATGTTACATTATTTTCATAACGTATATATATATATATATATATATATATATATATATATATATATATATATACACACACATATATAAACATATTAGAATTAGAATTAGAATTAGAACAATCTAGACGAGAACAGGCCATTCAGCCCAACAAAGCTCGCCAGTCCTATCCACTTGCTTCCTCCAAGAAAACATCAAGTCGAGTTTTGAAAGTCCCTAACGTCTTACTGTCTACCACACTACTTGGTAGCTTATTCCAAGTGTCTATCGTTCTTTGTGTAAAGAAAAACTTCCTAATGTTTGTGCGAAATTTACCCTTAACAAGTTTCCAACTGTGTCCCGTGTTCTTGATGAGCTCATTTTAAAATACAAGTCTCGATCCACTGTACTAATTCCCTTCATAATTTTAAACACTTCAATCATGTCACCTCTTAATCTTCTTTTGCTTAAACTGTAAAGGCTCAGCTCTTTTAATCTTTCCTCATAATTCAACCCCTGTAGACCTGGAATCAGCCTAGTCGCTCTTCTCTGGACCTTTTCTAGTGCTTCTATGTCCTTTTGTAGCCTGGAGACCAAAACTGCACACAGTACTCAAGATGAGGCCTCACCAGTGCATTATAAAGGTTGAGCATAACCTCCTTGGACTTGTACTCCACAGATCGTGCTATATAACCTAACATTCTGTTAGCCTTCTTAATGGCTTCTGAACACTGTTTGGAAGTTGATAGCTTGGAGTCCACTATGACTCCTAAATCCTTCTCATAAGGTGTACTCTCGATTTTCGACCGCCCATTGTGTATTCAAACCTAATATTTTTACTTCCTATGTGTAATACTTTACATTTACTGACATTAAATTTCATCTGCCACAAATCTGCCCAAGCCTGTATGCTATCCAAGTCCTTCTGTAATGATATAACGGATTCCAAATTATCTGCTAATCCACCTATCTTGGTATCATCTGCAAACTTAACCAGCTTGTTACTTATATTCCTATCTAAATCATTTATATATATTAAAAATAGCAGCGGCCCTAGCACTGACCCCTGTGGAACACCACTCTTAACATCGCCAGTTCTGATGAGGTTCCTCGCACCATCACCCTCTGCTTCCTGTGTCTGAGCCAATTCTGCACCCATCTAAAAACATCACCCTGAATTCCCACTTCTTTTAACTTGATGCCCAACCTCTCATGTGGCACCTTATCAAATGCTTTCTGAAAGTCCAGATAAATAATATCATAAGCTCCACTTTGATCGTATCCTTTTGTTGCCTCCTCATAGAATTCCAACATGTTAGTAAAACACGACCTCCCTCTTCTGAACCCATGCTGACTGTTCAGAATAACTCCTGTCCTTGTCATGTGTTGCTCAATCTTATCCTTAATAATTCCTTCCATTAATTTTCCTGTGATGCTTGTTAAGCTTACTGGCCTATAGTTGCTTGGATCTGCCCTGTCACCCTTTTTATATAATGGGATGATATTTGCCATTTTCCAGTCCTTTGGAATCTCTCCAGTGCACAGTGACTTCCTAAAAATATGTGTCAAGGGTTTATATATGTACTCACTAGCCTCCTTAAGAACACGAGGATAAATATTATCTGGGCCTGGTGATTTGTTTGATTTCATCTTATTTAATCTGAGCAGCACTTCTCCCTCTACAATTTCCAAATCCCTCAGTACCTCCTTAGTAGTTGTGTTTACCTCTGGCAGGTTATCCACTTGCTCACTTGTAAACACCTCAGAAAAATGTAAGTTTAGGGCATCTGCTATTTCATTGTTTGTATCTTTTAATTCCCTTTACTATTCCTGATGAACTTGACCTCCTCCTTAACTGTTCTTTTACTACTAAAATACTGAAAGAATCTCTTGGGGTCTTCTTTCGCCTTATCTGCTATATTCCTCTCCAACTGTCTTTTAGCCTCTCTGATATCCTTCTTAATGGTTGCCCTCATTTTCTCATACGCTACGGTTCTCTTTGCAGTCATTAGTCTTATATGCCTTATACAGCAGTTTTTCCTTTGCAACTTCTTTTTAAATCTTTATTAATCCATCGTGGAGTTTTTTAGTTTCCTATTACTTCCAAATTTAGGTATGTATCTGTCCTGCATTACATGTAAAACATTTTAAACCTGTTCCACTGCTCCTCGACTGTCTCCACATTTAAAAGCTTATCCCAGTCTATCCTACTTAGACTTTGTCGCATCTGCTCAAAATTAGCCCTACTAAAGTTCAACTTAACAATTTTAGTCTTTGCATCTGTACTCTTACAAAATACTGAGAATTGTATTACATTATGGTCACTTGACCCTAGTGGTTCAATCACCTCTACACCCTCAATTCTATCCTGATTATTACAGAATACTAAATCCAGATAGGCTTCACCCCTTGTTGGTGCTTTAACATGCTGTGTTAAAAACAGTCGCTGATTACTTCTAAAACTCCTGCTCTTGTGCTCCTCCATCTGTAAGGTTATCCCAGTTAATATTTGGATAATTAAAGTCCCCATGACTATAATATCCCCCTGTAAACTTGCCTTTTTGATATTACTAAAAAGATGTGTGTTGAAATTACTGTCTGAATTGGGTGGTCTATAACACACTCCTAAAATGAGACCTTTTTCCCTAATATTTTCCAGGCGAAGCCACATGTCCTCACTAAGATGGGGCTCATCATCCAACTGAAGATGACTTACATTTAATTCCTGTTTGGCATAAACAGCAACCCCACCTCCTTTTCTGTTCTGTCTATCCTTCCTAAAAATGTGTATCCCTCTATGTTACACTCATCCCCATCTTTGTTATTTAGCCAGGTTTCCGTTATTGCTATAATATCATAATTGTGCTCTGCTACATACAACTCCAACTCACTTACCTTATTTTTGATACTTCTAGCATTAAGGCAAGCTATTTTTAATGTGTTAATCCTTCTATCTTTACGTGTTTGCTTAAAATTTACATTACTATGCATTTTTATTTCTACACCATTGTTTGTTCTTCCATGTATAGATCTAAATCTGGCCTGTCCTAAACTCCCTGCCCCCATTCCCTAGTTTAAACAATCCTCGACTAGCCTACACATACGCCTCCCCAATACATTGGTGCCCCTCCGGTTCAGATGTAACCCTTCACGGCGGAACAGGTCCCATCTGTTCCAAAAGGAGTCCCAATGCCCCATAAACCTATACCCCTCTATCCATACATATATACATATACACATATATATATACACAGACACATATATACATACACATATATATATATACATATCTACACATACATCCACATATATATACATATATATATACATATCTACATATACACACATACATATACATACACACACAAATACATATATACATATACACACACACACACACACACACACACACACACACACACACACATACATACATACATATATATATATATATATATATACACACTCTTTGGGGTGCGAGCAACTGTTGCTGGGGGTGTCAGAATCCATCAAGGAAAAAAAATGAAAAACATTATTTGTACAAAATCTTAATTTATTTATCCATTCCTAAATAATTAAATGGGCAGGCTATTTCGTATGAGTGTAATAAGCTGCTTGTTAAAACGGATGACTCCCGCTCTTACATGCAAGTCCTAGTGGATATTATGAACTATCGTATCTGTTGAAGTTCTATTTAAATTTTAAATAGAAGGAATTTTTATTTAGTCGACAGAAATATCTTTGGTAGGAATGTAAGTTAAATGTAGGCATCATTGCATAAATTTTTCTTCACCATACAAATGTAAAGAGTAAATTCACTTTACATTCCAACCAAAGATATTTGTGTCGACTAAATCAGGGGTGTCAAACTCAATTGCACAGGGGGCCAAAATCCAAAACACACTTTAGGTCACGGGCTGAACAGGGTAAACATTTATTGAACATACTAAAACTAAACTTTTAAAACTTTAAAACTTTTAAAATTTAACTTTTTTGAACATAAATATGAATAAAAACAGACAGGAATATTATTCTGGAAAAAATCAACTCAAACTTTAAATAACTTATAATATTTTGCTCTCCATAAAAATATATCATGTCTAAATTATACAAGTTAGAAATAAAGTAAACGTTAAAAGAACAAACATTCAAATTTCTTTACTCTTATATAATTTTATATAAAAAATAAACTTACATTTTAAATATCCCAAAAGATTTTGCTCTCCATAAAACTATATCCTGTCAAAATTATACAAATTCAAATATGAACATGGTGCATAACAAAACCTGGAAATATAAATAAAATTTGTTCTTTTCAGCAATAACAAATCAAATCATTCAGTTGTCTTTGCTCTTATGTCATTTTATCAGAGCTGGACGCCTGGCATCTTTTTCTGGCAACAAGTTTGTTTATGTTTGGTGTGAGGTTCTGTGTTGTGGAGATTCTCAGGATGGACTGCAGGTGCTCATCAGTGAGGCGACTCCTGTGTGCTGTTTTGTTGGTCTTCGTGACTGAGAAGAGCTTCTCACACAGATATGTGGTACCAAACATGCACAAGGTTCGAGCCGCATGTAGACGGAGCTGGAGCATTTTTGAGGGAATGGAGTGAATAAACTGTGCGGGCCCTGCAGTATCGTACTTTGCCTTCAGTGTGCCATTACACTGCAGCTCAATCACCTCCATCTGAATTTGCACAGGTGCAGTTTCTACATCGACGGCAAATGGGTTGCGAAACAACTCAAAATTCTTTTTTTGTTCTTCAAAGTCACCAAAGCGCTGTGCGAACTCAGTGCGCAGTGCGCTCAGTTTATGAGCAAAGTGCGTATTTGGGAACACCGTTGTGCCGACTTGGCAACAGGGAAAGTGTGGCAAGTTGCACTGGTGCATTTGTGTCTCCCATAAAGGTAGCTTCACTTGAAATCACTTTGTGATTTTGCACGGGTAAAAACGTCTGCTGAAGTGTCAGATTCTTCTTTAACTCTTCTGCTTTCTGTATCTTCTGCATTACATTCAGGTCTTTCAGGTTATCCTGATGTTTTGTCTCATAGTGCTGTCTTAGATTAAATTCTGTAATTACAGCCACATTAGCTCCACAAATGAGACATACGGGTTTACCGGCAATGTCAGTAAACATATACTCAGCCTCCCATCGGTTTTTAAAGGCTCTGTTTTCAGAATCAACTTTTCTCTTCGCATCGGTGGGCTAGCTTCGCAATAACTTGCAGCATCATAAGCTAGACTTGATTAACGCGTGTAAGTCTTCGGCAAGGCAGCTGAAGCGCTGCATTATGGGATCTGCAGTTTACTGTGTTACCAGCGCTTCATATCCCCGGGCTATTAATAACAATAATATATAAAATGATCTCGCGGGCCGGATATAATTACACGGCGGGCGGATGTGGCCAGGACTTGA
>NW_024380834.1:0-25119 GCF_016835505.1 Polypterus senegalus | reverse complement strand
GGCGGAGGTTCAGGAGCGCAGGAAGCAGGTGTTGCGGTTGAGTGCGGATCGAGGTACCAAAGCTGGTTGAACACCCAGCGTGAGTTGATGTTGCTCCCTGAGTGACCAGGTAAGCGAGTGCCTAAGAAGCGCGAGAAGTGGAAGGCAGCGAGTGAGACTTGGTTCTGGAATCTACGTGGCGACCTGGCCATTGGTTGAAACCAGTTCTCGTGACTGGGATGAGAGCCAAACCGCAGGGATCGGGAGGTCTCCAGTCTCGAGGTGTAAGAGGAGGGCAGCTGCAGAGAGATCTTGCCTGCTGCTAAGCCCAAACGGGATAAGCAGGTGAGAGCTACAGAACGTTACACGGTTTGTTGTTTTAAAGAACTGCTTCCTAGAGAAGATTTTACCTCTTGTTTTAAAGGATTGTTTTTCCAATGGTTTTAACCTCCACTTTTCATCTTAAAGTATTTATTTATTGAAGAACTGCACTTTATGAACACTGTTTTTGTTGACTGTTTTTAATAAAGCTACTGTTTCACTTTTAACCATCCCCTGCTCAGATGCTCAATTATTTGCCTTCACTGACTAGCTCTCTTGGTTTCATTCATATCGACGGTGTTGGGTCAAGGGTTCCCAAACATCAAAGGGAGTGTGGAGCCAGAACCCACTCGTCACACACATTTTCACCGTTTAGTAGAATGATTTTCAGGATCGGATGACATTATCTCCATCTGCCCATCGGCTTCAAAGGTGTGCCAGGCAATGTTCCAAGTCTTTGTACTCTTTCTTCACATGCAGGCCCAACTTAGGTGAATCTTGCAATTCCAAACAAAGCAAAAGAGGATACAGTTTCATGTTGACTTTGACAGACAAACAGTAGTGGACAACAGTCCTAAGTCTGACTGTCAGTTTCCCAGTTGTCTCTTATCTGTCTTGTCTTATAATGCTTGCCTAGAATTCTAAATGGTGAAACCCTGTGCTAAATCTGACTCTGTCAACTGTGCATGTGAGTAAAAAAGGCAGATTTATAAGATATATTTGCACAAAGTACAGTGACATATTAAACTTATGCTATACAGAGGAGTAATCAGAGAAGAAGTTAATAAAGGCTACAGGAGGCAAGTGGAGAATTCAGGGTAACTACACAAAATGCTTCCTCTTGCATGAAAGTTAAGGCTTCAGGTAAGATAGACAGTGCAAAGCTGTGCATTGTTTTTATGTTGTATTACCTTTATTATTATTAAACGGTCAGTGGTAAAATTAAATGCCTTCTAGTTTCTTTAAATGCTGGCTTCACTAAATATTCTGTGATAGCACTTCACACCCATTTTATTTCACAAAATATATTTTCTCTGTTACATTTTCTAATGACTTAACTTTCTTTTTATACTTTTTATTTCTTTTAGCATGTAGTTAGTTGTTCTGATTTTTTGTTGACTTTGAAAACTAAAATAGAAAAGTCAATGAAATAACCTGACTATAAAATGGTTTTACCTGTTGAACTTAAATTTTATCAGTTTAAAAAAAATATGAATGAAACATCAAGATTTTATCAGCCAAAAAAAAAACAAAAGCAGACAGGTCATAAATTACCTAATGTAGATTTGTTCATACATTTGAAACTGCACGTAAGTTGCATGTGCCCTACTGCCCTGAAGCTCTGTTCTGTCCAGCTATTCACACACGAGACAGCAACCTCCTAATTATCAGAGAATACATCAAATTCTGCAAGACATAAATGTAAAAAAGAAAATGCCACAATACATTGCAATGTCCCTGTAGTCAATCAAAGAATGCATCAACACTCGACACATTCTTAAAACGCTTTTTATGCTTTTAAGCTCTGGAGGAAATGGAACTGCGCAGCATAAGGCAAGCAGTAGCTGACCCAATTGGACGCAAGGTCATCGATTGCAAGAAAAGCCGGTTGGACAAGCTGGAAAGAAACATCATGCATATACCTGTAGTTTCAGGGAGATAAAATGGGTTGAAGGTTTCTTTGCTTATCACCTTCATATATTCAGACAGGCCTGGGCATCATGAGTGACAGCAAACTATAGCTGCTGAAATTTAGCATTCACCTTTTGCCCCCTATTTCTGTGATGAATGGCTTATAGGGACTGTAGCTAGCATAGAGTTCTCTTACATGTTGGGCAGCTCTACTAGTCAACATAGAAGAACTGTTGCTAATAATGTTGGCACAGTGTTCATTCTTTGACAGAAAGATAAAGTGTTGGCTGAGTTCCCTAAATTCTAAACTAGCAGGAATTTTTCAGTCAAAAATCTCTGTCAGAAAGATATGCCATTGCAACACCCCTCTCTTTAGT
The DNA here is from genome assembly GCF_016835505.1 of Polypterus senegalus. Classification (NCBI taxonomy): domain Eukaryota; kingdom Metazoa; phylum Chordata; class Cladistia; order Polypteriformes; family Polypteridae; genus Polypterus; species Polypterus senegalus. The sequence continues at coordinate 22,810 of NW_024380834.1, read as the reverse complement.
TGCAGTGATTTGTTCCTAAGATTCAAATCAGTTAACTTTTTTAGCCGAAATCTGTTATGTTCACCATTACTCACCATGTTATCACTGGGTATTAACATCATTGGAAGGACCATGGATTTTAATAAATCGCTTTACAAAGCACCATTTAGTAAACTGGTACAGTGTCTATTGTATTCAGTCTTGGGAATGTTGCTTTAAAATTAACTTACAAAGAAAAATAACTAAATATGTTCTGGGCTAGACCACAGATGGAGCATCAGGCCTTTAATGAACTCTCTTGGGCACAGCCATCAGCAGTGTGTCTATTTGCAGAGAGAGTGTTGACCTTTGTTAAAAAGGTTTACTTACTTCGGCAGTGACATTTATGTCTCTGGTGACTCATTATGAATTCAGTAAATGGTTTGAGAGAGCATGGGTGGTCATAAGGTAACTGGAAAGGGATGTGTGGCTCCCAATATCTTAGCAAAAGGATGAATGTCCAAGTCTTTAGATACCTGGTGCTTCCTGTTTTAGTATATGGTTGCAAAACATGGACATTATCCAGTGATCTGAGAAGAAGACTGGACTTTTTCGGTACTGTGTTTCTTCAGAGAATCCTTGGGTACCGTTGGTTTGACAGTGTGTTCAATGAGAGGTCCCTCATAGAGTCCGAATGCGGCAGTGCAATGTGAGGGTGTGTCGGTTACGGCACTACGGTAACGTGGTAAGATTTTTTGAGGACGATCCAGCTTGCAGGATCCACATTGCTGAGGAGCCGAACGGCTGGACCAGGCCAAGGGGACTCCCACATAATACCTGGCTGTGGTAGATAGACGGTCATTTCCAGTGGGTGAGACTGGACCACACATCTGCTTGGGGGGGTTGCCAACTGGGATCCCAAGTTGTTTCTCATAGTGGTGCAGCGATGCACTTACCAGTGCATGCTCCCCAGCTTGACTTGACTTGTTTTAGAGTTACATAAGATAAAATGCAATTGCATCTTGCCTTACACCAAGTGCTGCTGTGGTGATCACTGGCTCTCTATGACTCTAAACTGAACAGGTTAAATCTACCCCTCAGCCATAGAAAATTAAATGCACTGCATGCCTGTAACACTTGTTCAGTTCTTTACTCAGTTGAATGCTACACACATGCTCATCCTCCTGTGCACTACCTTCACAGACCTCCAGAGCACACGCATACACATATGGTATCAACCCCAGCAGGTAATGTCTTTGCAAAAAACTGAAATATCAGGAATAAGCTTCCAGAGTGATGTAGTAACTAATATCTTTTTAAAAAAATAATGTTGATATTATCACTTGAATTAAATAATTATTGCAACAGGTTACTCGTTACTTTAAAAGTAATCTGACTACTTAACACACGTTACTTTTAACATGTTGCCCTCAACACTGCTTTTAGTAAACTATTGAGATAATTGGTGTCATGGGTGGTTACTAAGAGAATAGAATCGTAGGTAGAAAAGTTGTCTTATTATCTATACTAATAAAGGCAAAGCCCTCACTGACTGGACTGACTGACTGACTGACTCACCTCACTCACTCACTCACTGACTCACTTATCACTAATCTCCAACTTCCCGTGTAGGTAGAAGGCAGAAATTTGGCAGGCTCATTCCTTACAGCTTACTTACAAAAGTTAAGCAGGTTTCATTTCGAAATTCTACACGTAACGGTCATAACTGGAACCTACTTATGTACATATATACACGGCCATAGCCTGTAGCTCGGTCGCGCTGAGGCGGAGTTAGCGTCCCGCATCATCACACCCCCACGTAATTGAGTGCCCGCCCATATAAGCCCGTCTGTCAGCAGCAATCCAATAGACACGCTGCAGCTAAATATTCATGGGTGAAGAACTGTGCTTATGCAAATGAAGAATAGATGGTAGGGATAGACTAGTGTTTGGGTACAAACTCAGTGAAAGTGTGAGAGGAAACTTTTAAGTTAAGTTTAAGTTAAATAACATTAAATAAAGCTGTGGACATTGCAAGATCGCACAAGCTCCAAAGAGCACTGAACAAAACGCATTACACAATTGGAGAAGGCAGCAAAAGATATGAAGCAAGTGATGCATACAATGTCAGGGATGCCAGGGCAATGACCCGGCTGGGACGCCGTGGAGGGACCGGAAGAGGGTCAAAGCCCACCCTGCATCACGCGTGGGGGCCGCCTTCCCTGGTTGTTCTGGGGCCACGGGTACAGGGCATGGAAGCTCCACCCTGTAGGGGCCTGTGGTCACGCCAGGAGGCCCCCAATGCCTTGGGACCTGTTACCCCAGCACTCCGCCACACCAGGAAGTGCTGGGGAAGATTAGGACTGCACCCGAGAGCTGCCGGGAGGACAGTCGGCACTTCCCACGCTAGAGGCGGGCTAAGGGAGGAATGCCGGGAACACCTGGTGCTCATCCGGGGACTGATAAAAGGGGCCGTTCATTCATTCAGTGCTGAGTCGTGTGGAAGAAGGACAAGGCACAAAGGAGTGTGTGGAGCGTCCAAGAAAAGGCATTGAGTGGTCAGGACTGTATATTAGGGTTTGTAAGTGTGCACTGGACTGGAGTCTGAGTGACCATTATTGTAAATATTGTATGCTGTAATAAACGTGGTGGTGGTGACAAACAACATGTTCTGCCTGTCGTGTCGTGACCCGTCACACAACAAGCATATATTCACTAAGTGCAGCTAATGTGGAAACAAAGCACACAGTGGAAAAAGTCAATGTCCAGCTAAAAGAAGACAGTGTAAAAATGTGGTAAATTGAACCAGCTATAGTTTGCAGGACTGGGAAAGGTAAACCGTGCATGCAGTGTGTGATGTCTCAGATAAAGTGTGGAAGACGAGCTTTATTGATGCAGTAGGAAAGGAACAACCCTCTGAAGCTGAACAAGCCTTTGAGGAAATATCAATAGGAAAGCACGCATGAAAGTTTAAGTTTAAATTAAGTTCATAGACAACGCTGACGCTGGCGCTTTGTCATGCCTACGACGAATACGATATCTTACAAGACACAAGTTTAATGAGAAGACGAGGGTATAAACATAAGACTTTTGATCACTTTGTAACGGAGTTATAATTGCTGTAACGGAGTTAAAATTGCTGGTGAAGGACTGTGCTTATGCAAACCAATAGGAAAACAAGGCAAAGTTTAACTTTAAATTGAGTTAATAGACATGCTGCCGCTGGTGTTTGTCATCATGTCTAAGACGTAATACAATATTCGCAAGATATAAGTTTACATCCAAGCTGCGATCAGCAAGCCCTAGTTCGAGATACGGCCTCTCAGAGACAGACCTGGATCAGATGGGCAAAGTACAGACTCCTCGACCACGGTCCGCTACATCGCCGCTCGCTGAGAGCAAAAGGGGAGCGAAGGTGCGATCGTGAGTGCAGATGTGGATAGCTCGCCGATTGGAGAGGATTACCTGAAACTGGAAAAGGCCGGAGGTCCGCGGCTTCAGTTACGCAATCACGCTGGACTGGAGCAGCGGGACACCGCTTCAGCAGAGTCTGCTGCTTCATCTACGGTACAAGAAGGCACATTTGAGCTATCTGAACTGAAAGTGTTGCTCGCTGACCTCAGGCAAGATATAAAGAAAAGCGAGAAGGCTAATGAGAAAGCAACGGCAAAGGCACATGAGAGACTGAAACAGGAGATGAAACAGGCAATGAATGTCTGCGACAGGAACTCCAACAGGCAAATGAAAGGCTTCGCCAAGAGGTACAGCTTGAACTTGACAGGTGCTGGGTAAAATTGAAGAGCGCATTGAGAAAAACTCGCTAAACTGAGCACGCTTGCTGATCGATTGGAGCATCTTAGTGAGACATTCACGAATCGGATCAAAATAGCCGAACATCTAGCTGCCAGTGCCGAGGAAAGAGCAGTAAATGTCAGTTCGGAATGTAAAAAACTCGGAGAAAAACTTGGAGACAGACTGGCTGCTTTAGAAGATGGGGATAGAAGGGATAATGTCAGAATTGAAGGCTTGCCGGAGAATCGAGAAAGTTTAAACCCGGTGAAATTCGAACTGAACTTTTTCTAAAATAATCGGGGCTAACTTTAAAGCAGAATCTGAGATAGCAGCGCTTACAGCACAGCTGATCAAACACCGCCAGACCCCGACCAAGATCTTTTATAGTCCGCTTTGAACGATTATCATTTAAGTTAGAGGTGATGGAACTCCTCAGGAAAAAAAGGAAGATATTATATATGAAGATTGCCACATTCGCGTCTTCCCTGACTTCTCTCCAGCAACAGCTATCAAACGCCGCCTTCTATAATATTAAACAGCTACACGGCAAGCCAATGTCAAATACGGCCTCCTGTATCCGCAAAACTGAAAGTGGAATGGCAGGGTCATTTCTATGTTTTCGCTAGCAAGGAGGAGGCAGAAAATGAGTTAAGAAAGCTGATCCCGGACTATTCTGATACATAATTGTGAGTCATGGCGGTAAATGATAAAGCTAGGATTAATAATCTACTGTCTGATCTATTTGTTTCTAAAATACGGGTTTTTATCAGCATATATTCTCATATTCTTATATTATTATTACTTACTTATTACTTATCATTACTTAGTATTACTAGGGCGCTAAATGTTTATGTTTTATTGTGCTTAATTACGCTTTCCTCCTCTTTTTTCTTTTCTAATTATTTCATGTGTACCCTAAATGAGACTGTTCAATATCATACCCTTGGTTTGCTGTTATTGCTATTACTGCATTAAGACTTGTTATGCTTGTTTTGGACACATCTTTAACACCATCACCTGGGTTTATTATCTGGGGATATCATCTTAATGCACTAAAATTGATGAAGATTATATGTATGTATGTATATATATATATATATATATATATATATATGTATGTATATGTGTATATATATATATATATATATATTAAGTGCAAAATTCTTTTCTTTTTTTTTTTTCCTCTTTTAAAGACTATATTGGTAACAGATATCTCTATCTTTTAACCTTAAAGCCACTGCATGGGGGCTTGATGTGCTTTGGACGTGCTCTGTCTCTGGGTATGTCAGAGGACTGGGACTGCATGAAGTGGGTTTTAGCCTCACCTGGGGAGGCAAAAAGTTAAGGGGGAAGAGAAAGAGAGCAGGCTTGATCTATATCTAATCTATCATCTCAATCTTTATAATTATAACTATCAACGTAATAATAAGCTGCATGGCAACAACTCTTGGGGGAATAGGAAATTAAGACCTAAACTATTTCACTTCCAGTTAAGACTATAATATGACACCAAAAACTCAGAATCAGTGTCTCCATGATGGGACAGTTAACTTCGTAAGCTGGAATGTTAAAGGCCTGAATCACGAATTAAAGAGAAAGAAAGTACTTTCTCACCTAACAGGTCTAAATGCTAAAATAGTATTTTTACAGGAAACCCACTTACTAAGTAAGGATCAGTTCCGCTGCAAAAGACTGGACTGGCCAAATGTTCCATTCTAGTTTTACAAAGAAAACTAGAGGGGTGGGAATTCTCATACATAGAACAGTACCATTTGTAGCATCAGATGTAGTATTGGATCCTGAAGGGAGATATGTGATGGTCATGGGAGACTTATCTAACTGTAAAATGATTTTGATAAATGTTTATGCACCTAATGTTGATGATAAGGAATTTATACAAAATTTATTTGCATCCATTCCCAATCTGAACACTCATAAACTTATAATGGCTGGGGACTTTAATTGTGTTCTAAATCCACTTTTAGATAAGACTTCCTCCACAGGGGAACGCAACTAACACCGCAAAGATAATTACAAAGTTTATAACTGATCACAACTTATCAGATCCCTGGAGGATTTTAAACCCAAATTCAAGAACATATTCTTTCTACTCACCAGTACATCATTGCTACTCAAGGATTGATTACTTCTTTATAGATAATAACTTCTTGCCTAAGATTAAATCTTGTAAATACGATGCTATTGTTATTTCAGACCATGCCGATGATCTTGGAGCTGAAATTACTAAGCCCCATACACTCACCCCGCAGATGGCGCCTCAATCCGCTTCTATTAGCTGACGAGAATTGTACTGAATTTATATCCAAACAAATTGAATTCTTTCTAGAGACAAATACATCCCCTGAGATCTCTGCAGGAACACTCTGGGAAACTCTTAAGGCCTTCTTAAGAGGACAGATTATCTCATATCTTTCCCACAGAAATAAATGCTAAGAAAGTAGCAGAGATAAAAAGTAAATTACTAAAATAGATGAAGAACATGCCAGACTACCAAGCGAGACTCTACATAAGAGGAGGCAGGCTCTACATTCAGAATTAAACCTCTTGACAACTAAAGAAACCGAACAACTAATTTACAAATCCAGACATCATTATTATGAACATGGAGAGAAAGCTAATAAGCTTTTAGCGCAACAAATTCACAAGCAAGAAGTGCAACGCAATCTCGTAATTACTAACACTAATGGAGATAAAATCATCGAACACAAAAATATAATGTGCACTTTTAGAGACTACTATAAATCCCTATATACTACTGAGTTTAAAGAAGACAATATACAATCTAATGCATTTCTGGATAAATTACAGATACCACAAATTGACGCTATTAGTGTGGAGGAGCTCGATAAACCTCTGTCATTATCAGAATTACTGGATGCTATAAAGTACCTCCAAGGTGGAAAAGCAGCAGGCCCTGATGGCTACCCTGCAGAGTTTTACAAGAAATTCTCCGCTCAGCTAGCTCCCTCCTATTAGCAACATTTACAGAAGCCAGAGATAACCAATCTCTTCCACAAACCTTTCGCCAAGCACTAATCACTGTCTTTCCAAAACAAAATAAGGACTTATTACAATGTGCATCATACAGACCAATTTCACTTCTGAATAACGACGTTAAAATACTCTCTAAAATCATAGCTAGAAGGATGGAGAAAGTGCCCCTCAATAATATCACAAGACCAAACTGGATTTATTAGGGGCCTACACTTATCTTCAAATCTTCGACGCCTGTTTAATGTAATATACTCACCAACTAAATCAAACACCCCAGAAATATTATTATCATTGGATGCAGAAAAGCATTCGACATGATTGAATGGAAATACCTTTTTACTATTTTGGAGAAGTTTGGGTTTGGCCCTAACATTTGTGCATGGATTAAATTACTGTATACTAACCCAGAAGCTTCAGTTTGCATCAATAACATTTGCTCAGACTACTTTAAACTAGAACGTGGCACAAGACAAGGATGCCCTTTGTCACCACTGCTTGTTTGCAATTGCCATTGAACCACTGGCAATACATTGTCGAAATACTGATCAGATAAAGGGGATTAGCAGAGAAGGACTGGAACAGAAAATCTCATTATATGCAGATGACATGGTACTGTATATATCGGATTAGAAAATTCTGTGCCTGCAGTCTTAGCAGCACTCACAGAATTTCAAAAGCTCTCTGGTCTCAGAATTAATCTGAATAAAAGTGTACTCTTTCCGTGAATTCGCAAGCATATAATATTAGATTAGACACCCTTCCTTTTATCATTGCAGAACAGTTTAAATACCTCAAACATCACAAGTAAACATAAAGCTCTTTATCAAAAAATTTCGTGCCTGTATGGAAAAAATTAAACAAGACTTGCATAGATGGTCAACCCTTCATCTCACACTAGCTGGAAGAATTAACACTGTTAAGATGAATATTCTTCCTAAGCTCCTTTTTATTTCAAAACATACCAATATACATTAATAAATCGTTCTTTAAGCAATTAGATTCAACAATAACCTCATTTATTTGGAATTCTAAACATCCACGCATCAAAAGAGCGACCCTACAAAGACAAAAGGCAGAAGGCGGCATGGCTCTACCTAACTTCCAGTTTTATTTACGCAAATATACAGTCGATAAGAACCTGGACACAAATAGAAGAACATACACAGGCATGGACCGCAATAGAAGTAAAATCCTGCAGTACTTCTTTGTATTCCTTGCTTTGTGCTCCAATAAACACACGCTATCGGCAATACACTAATAACCCAATTGTGCTCCACTCACTTAGAATCTGGAACCAATGTAGAAAGCATTTTAAGACGGAGAAGCTTCTTTCTGTGGCACCCCTGCAAAAGAACCACCTCTTTCAACCCTCACAAACATATGCAGTTTTTAATATCTGGAAAAATTTGGAATTAACTTGCTTAGAGACCTTTATATAGACAACGCCTTTGCATCCTATGAACAATTACGCTCCAAATTTAACATTCCAGCTACAAATTTCTTTCACTATCTTCAAATCAGGAACTTTGTTAAACAGAACCTTCCAGATTTTCCTCATCTTGCACCCTCATCCACGCTGGAAAAATTATTGCTCAATTTCAAGGAGTTAGACTCCATCTCTACAATATATAAAATCCTTTTACAATCCCTTCCTTTCAAAGATCCAAGAGGACACTGGGAAAATGACCTCTCAATTAATATATCAGAAAAGGAGTGGAAAGTAGCAATGCAGAGAATTCACTCAAGCTCCATATGCAAAGCATACAATTATACAACTCAAAATTATATATCGAGCACATCTGTCTCGACTAAAACTCTCCAAAATGTTTCCAGGGCATGATCCAACCTGCGAATAACGCTAACCAAGCCCCAGCCTCACTAGGTCACATGTTCTGGGCCTGCTCCAAATTAACATTATTCTGGACAAAAATTTTTAATTACCTCTCAGACAGTCTTGGACTCACAATCCCTCCTAACCCATTAACAGCTGTGTTTGGGGTTCTTCCAGAGGGTCTTAAAGTGGAGAAAGACAAACAAACTGTGATTGCATTCACTACACTGTTGGCACGCAGACTTATTCTGATAAACTGGAAGAACCCAAACTCTCCTCTTTAAGTCAGTGGGAAACTGATGTGTTATATTATTTAAAATTGGAAAAATCAAATACTCAGTTAGAGGATCTGTGCAGACTTTTTTCAAAACATGGCAGGATCTAATCAGTAATATTTTGAAATGATTTTATAAAGCACAGAGAATTTGTTGATTTAGGTATTTTTAAAAGCCTTAAATTTTACACCGCTTGGCTTGCTCTCTCTCTCAAGGGTGGGGATCGATTTGTTCTTAGCATAATTCTTTTTTTTGTAAAAACTTGATTGCTATGTATTGATTGTAATAAAATTAATAAATAAATAAATAAAAAAAAAAAAAAAAGAAAGTTTAATGAGAGGACGAGGGTATAAACGAGACTTTTGATCACTTTTAGAATGGAATTTGTAAATGTAAAATTTTACAAATGTAATGTAAAATTGCTGTGAAGGACTGTGCTTATGCAAACAAAGATGAGATGATTAGGATGGAATAGTTTTGGCACAAACTCAGCAAAAAGTGCTAGAGAAACTTTTAAGTGCCGGGTCCTGAGCTAACATTAAATAAAGCCCGGGACATCGCAAGATCGCACGAGATAGCACAAGTACAGCTGAGAACCTTCGATGCTGTACTCCGAAAGCGCTCACGGAACTGACTGTGAACGCAGTATGTGACAACAGCCAAGAGCTCCAAAGAGCGCTGAACAATAAACGATTACGCATTGAGACGGCAGCAAAGAATATGAAGAGAGTGACGCATCAAGCATATTCATAAGTGCAGCTACTGCGGAAAGAAAGCATATGGTGGAAAAAGTCAATGTGGTAAAGAAACAGAAAGAATATCTTATTTATAAATGGCGCAAATATATTCACATGTACTTAACCTATATTACAACTATATACACATATAAATTAGACACCCAGACACACACAGTCCCCACATGTTCCCCAGTAATTTATCTGAACTTTTGATTCATATAAACGAGAGTTGGGATCCGAGAGACTGTGTTTGTGGAGGGATGGAGAGTTAATGCGGGTGGGGGGGTCACGTCATCATCTCCCCTCCAATTCACCTCATTTCATTCACTTCATTTCGCTCCGAGCTGAGCTCTGGAGCTGACGCGATCTTGCCGTTTTTTTCCTTGAGTGTTTAGTCCACACTCCACACTCTGAATCCTCCAGGCACTCCTGAGCATAATCTAATTTTGAAGATTGAGGCACCAATAATGCTACTGAAAAACTTACAGCCACCGAAACTTTGTAATGGCACGAGACTTCAGGTCACGTGTCTGCAAAAGAACCTAATTGAGGCAACTATTTATACTGGCAGTTGCTCAAGGAAGAGAGATTTTATTCCTCTCTGTAACTGTTATACCCTCTGATCTCCCATTTCAATTCAAATGCCTCCAATTTCCAGTACAGCTGTGCTTGCGATGACAATTAATAAGTCTCAAGGACAGACCCTACAAAAGGTTGCCATTGATTTGAGGCAAGATTGCTTTTCACATGGCCAACTATACGCTGCATGCTCAAGAGTAAGCTCGCACAGCTTTATGATACTACAACGAGTGCGAACTGACAATGTGGTATACAAAGAGATCCTTAACAAATAATTATTGGTATATTTTCCCTCAGTTTAAAAAGGTTTACTTTTCTTCTTAATAACAATTTAAAAGCAGTACTTCACCGCTGCAAAGCGCAGGTATTTTGCTAGTTATTAAAATAATAATAGGTCACCATTGGGCAGATGTAGGAAGAGCTCTGTTCCCTTGTATTAGAAACTCTGGGAGAGCACTTCCCAACAAGTGAAAGAAAGTGGCTGTCTGAGCAGAAGCAGGCAATGTCTTGCCAAGATGCTAGGAGGCAGGTAATCCAGTAATGTTCAGGAGCTCCCAGCCTCTTGTAGACCCATGAAAGTTGTAAGAATGCTGAAAGGGTCCTAGGTTTCAAGGGTTGGGGCCATATTGCAGGGCCATCTGAGAGACCTCATCCTGTAAGAACAAAAGAGGCCTGCTTGACCACCTTAGTTGCAGAAGTATTACCTAGGTGTGGACAGAAGAGGTTCAAACATACCATGTGGCCAAAGGGTTATTGACTGCAGAGTCAGGATATACAGTAGCAAATGCTTAACTAGCAGGAGACAGAGACGGAAACATTTGGAAAAGAATAGAAAGGAAGGGAGGAAATATGTGAGACAAAAGGGTGTTTTGGTGCTAGAACCCAATGGATGTGGATCTACAACTAAGCAGATAGAATCCCGAAGGCAAACCCTTGTGCTGTTTTGCTATTTATTTTACACATTGTTTAACTCTTGTCTTAATCTCTCTTATGGGTTTTGGTTATTTATTTAATAAAATCTTTTGTTTATTTTTCTTTTTCTTAGCATTGGACTGGGTAGGAAGATAACTGCTAGAATGCTTAGTCTTCTTCAGACTATGACTTTGAAATAATAAACACTGATCTCAAATATAATAGCACATCGTGCAGAATTGCTCAATCACTAAATAAAAGGAAATTGACTTACAGTAAATGCTTATGGCTAATGAAACCAAGCTTCAGAGATAAATAACCTGGTTATAAAGGGAAAAAATATATACTAAAACATTACCCCTGGATTTTGATGGCATTAATAAGCTACACCAGACCACAGATTTTCCATTTTATTTTTTAAAATATTTAGATGTAAGGAGCAACAAAACACCTTCAACTGTCTTTAATATCTTCCTCTTCTGAGAGAGAGTATGACAAAGCTCTCCTTTGGCTTCTTAGTCATAGGCAGTGAAAAATATTAGAGGAGACAAGATTAAGATTTGAAGCCCCTTGTAGTCAAATTCTGTATAATTGGAAGTGTCCAAATAATCAAAAACGACAAAATTAGCAATATGTTATTTCAGACAGGAGTCAAGATAGCATCTGACTCAAAGATGTTGAGTCAGATGCTATCTGCACAGATTAGAAGGGGTGGGGCAAGGAGACAGTAACCCAGATGAGAATTGTAATGTCCAGCGCACTGCCAATAGGACATTAAAATAAAAGCTCCCACTGGTGGAATGTTGGACAAAATAAACCTGTGGGATTGAATGGCAAAAGACAGCCTTTGTCCCTCTGAACACTCTAAAGTCCCTGGATGTGTCACCATTAACAGAATACTAGTGGGATGTCTCTTCATCTTCCCAGCATCTCAGGTGGCTGCAGCAAACCTAGGCCAAGGAGCTCTGACACATTGACCATCACAGAAAACACACAAAAGTAGTGAACAGTTACCAGCCTATGAAACAGTAAATAGAATTAAGTAGTATTGTATTTAATAAAATAAATTTCCCCTTGGCAGCACGGTGGCACAGTGGAGCGCTGCTGCCTCTGATGGTGACCTGGGTTCACTTCCGGTCCTCCCTCGTGGAATATGCATGCTCCCGTGTCTGTGTGGTTTTCCTCCGAATGCTCCAGTTTCCTCCCACAGTACAAAGACATGCAGTTTAGGTGCATTGGCGATCCTGAATTGTCCCTAGTGTGTGTGTGTGTGTGCCTGTGGTGCTGGCACCCTGCCAGGATTTGTTCCTGCTGCCTTGTGCCCTGTGCTATCTGGGATTGGCTCCTGTGACCCTGTGTTAGGATATAACGAGTTGTATAATGGATGGATGGATGGATTTTCCCCCTTCCCTTAGTATGAAGCAATACTAATGATCATGAAAGTCACATTAAAAAGGTTGGTTTTTAATAATATTTTGAAGTGAACCATTAAGCCACTTCAACAGCCTTTTCAGGAAACAAGTATTAGAGGATCTCAGATTGTAATTAGGACTGTAAGGGTACAAGCAAGCTGGATTATAAGAAATTGCTAGATTGTTTAGAGCCTTATAAACACTTAAAAGTATTTTAATTTCAATTCTGAAGGGCACTGGTGAGATTTGATCAGCTTTTCTCTTCTTAGCTGAAAGTCTTACTGCTGCATTTTGGACTTAATGCAGCTGGGCCTTTTTTGGGAATCCTGATAGGAGTTCTTTGCAATAATCTAGATCACTAAAGACAAAAAACTTTTCAGCTTCTTGCAGTGATAACTGCTCTTGAATGTGTCTAAAGGGACATAATGCATTCTTAGTAATATGCTAAATGTGTAATTTGAAGTTAAGCTCTGAATGCCTAATTTCTTTACTTTTGGCCTAATAAAGTCATAGGGCTAGTTTATTACTAAGATCCTCACTTTTGTTTACTGCTATATATTTCTGTTTTTTCCCTTGTTAAGGTTTAAGGAAATTATTACTCATTCATTTGATTATGCTAGTAAGACACTGAATCAAACAATAAAGAGCCTCTGGTGCTTTTAACAAATGAATCTGTGTGTTATCCGCATGAGTGTTTAATTCCCTGTATGTTTCAAATGAGAACGCTAATGGTGCATGTAGATTGAGAATAATAAGGCATCCAAAATAGATTCCTGTGGCAGTCTATACATAGTATTACAGATCTCTGACAGTTAATCACTAAAACTGACAAAGAATTTTCTTCCTGTGTAATAAGAATGAAGCTAACTCTAAGGCACTGACAGAAAGGCTAAACCCACTGTCTAAGGCAGTCAATAGAATTCTGTGATTAATGGTGTCAAATGTCGGCTCAAGCTCAGCATTAAGACATACATCATTAAATACTTTAACCAGTTCAGTTTTTGTGTATTGATTTCATCTGAAACCTGACTAGTGATTGTCTTAGATTGTCCAAGACAACATGTCAAGATTAACTAGTGCCTTAATACCAGCAGCTTTTAGAGAATAAGGGAAACGCTTAATGCCTAATGTAAAATGAATTATATTAAATACACTGTTAATAAGCAAATCAGAGATGTCTTTAAAAAATCCTGTAGTAGCTGGTTTAATGGCACATGTGGCTGGTATCAGCTGAGGAATTATTCCACTGGAGATCAGGTTGGTTCTTATTTTAGTAAAGGAGTTTTAACTGACTGTGTTCATTGAGGTTCATCTATGGTTTGTGCTTGTAGTCTGTGGTATACTACATATTGTATTACTAACATAAACCAGAAAAATGCTGTAAAAACCTCGACATTTAGCCACTGATTGTTTAAACATTTTTTTCCACAGCGTGAGCTGTCAACAACAGTCAATTGTTGTATATAAAATTTGTGTTTTTTCTGCGCTATTGTTTATAATTTTGGACAAAAAAGGATCATCTCAAAGATGTAATATTTGTTAATATGAGCCTTTACGTACTGGATTGTTAATTTAGTATTTTTCCATTTATGCTCAGCCTTACAGCAGTCCTTTAAGTTTCCAAAATGCCTCAGTCCTCCACTGTATTACATCTGTTGTCAATTTTTATCAAGTTTTTCACAGGCTACAATGTTGAACACTGTTCTTTCATCTCCAATATACTGATGCTGGAAACCTCCACCATGTGCCATTTGTTTTGTGTAAAATGAATTCTCTAGCAAGGTTATGTTAGATAACCGTGAGGTTTTAACAATTCTGTTCTCTGGCTTGAGGTGTCATGATTTGGAATGAGGACCACAGTGAAAGGCTCTTAAAGGCCCCCCAAGCCAGGCCTTCATTGTCTGCCTAGAATAGTCCTCAAACCAAAACAGCTTAAGCACAAACTCTTCATGTCTGCTTCTGCCTGCATAGGCTTAAAAGAGTTTTAGATTTAAAAATGCTTTTAACATTAGAATTACCAAAACCATGGAAAAACTCGTAGAACTGCTCCACCTTAAATCCTTCGCACCTTCTGTCAGCTGCCTTTTATCTTGTAAATGTGTCGATAAGCTCAAGCAGCCTACTATACCAAGTCCAACGAAAGGGCACAAAGCTCTCCCAGCTCAAGCCTTGATTATTATGGGAGTGAAGTACTCGTGTTTTAGTGGAGAATAATAGATCGTTATTTGGAGCATATGCATTTCATGTATGTTCCGTGTCTACAACAATCTATGTAGCACATTGTTAAACAGAAATGTTTTTCATGTTTTAGTAATAAATGACAAAATGTAGACATGAAGCATATAAAGTGTGAAACCTGAAGTCCAAATATCAATAAATACTTTCACAAAAGGTGTACAAGAATAATACGACAGCTTCTGGCAGTGATAAGAACTGCTGACTTGTAATCAAGAGCTCGCTTGATTCGACTGGTGTTCGAAAATTTACTGTTTTAGTAGTGAGCTGCTCTTATTGTTAATATTATACAATAAAAACATACATTTGATTTGAGTCCTGTAACAACTGGTGTACATTAATAGTACTTGTAAAAGTTAGCATTTTTTTTCACTTTTAGTTTCTCAGTCACGATCATTATACAACACCCCACCACTACCACCCCAGATCTTATGCTGTTAGTTTTATTTGAACATAAAACATGAAAACATTTCTGTTTTAACAATGTGCTTACATAGATTGTTGTAGACATGATACACACATGAAATACATCTGTTCCAGATAACACTATTATTTCCTCCAAAACTTCGAGCACTTCACCCAAGATAATCAAGGCTTGAGCTGGAGAGCTTTGTGCTCTTCTGCATTGGTGGGAGGGGGGTGATATGGGGGTGATATAGTAGGCTGTTTGTGCTATCGACAATTTACAAGACAAAAGATGCTGATGAAGAGTGCAAAAGGGATTAAAGGTGGCCAGATTGATGAGTTTTTCATAGGCTTTGTAATTTTAGTGTTAAATGTCCCAAAATCTCAAAGTGTTCCTCAAGGAAATGGAGAAACCTAAAAAGTCTTTGGTTTGAAAAAACAGTTCACCAAATTATTGTTATAAATGAAAATATTTATTAACTAAGAAAAATACAACAAAAGGTGCAAAAGGAATGAAAAGACATTATCTAAAAAGGCAAGCCCAAGTGAATCAGTCCCAAAAGGTAATCCAAATCAAAAATTCCCACACATAGAGCAAAGGAAAGATCAAAACCAGGAAATTCAGCATTAAAATGATACTTACAATGACCTCAGCAAGACTTCAATGCACCACTCTTGAATTCTTCTTTCTCTGGCTTAAAATGTGGTGATGTCAGGGTGTCCTGCCTCTAGTGGCTATCACCTACACAGCATAAGGAACATGAGAGAATATCAGAAAACATATTGAAACACATTTCAAAATCATATATTTAAGAAAGATGTAATCAAAACATAAAAGCATTTTAAACAAAACAAAAACAGAAGTAATGAAATTTAAAAACTGAATATATAACAATCAAAAATTAAATATTCCAAAAGTAAAACTTAAGCCAGAGTAATAACCCTCTTGCTGCACCACCAAAATGAATTCAATTAAGTATCCATTTATAATTTTCACTGATCATAAACTGCTCTTAAAATACTAAGGTGATTAAACACAAGACAAGTGCAATAAATGTTATTTTCAGTTGCTTTAATTTTTGTCATTTATTAATTTGGGATAAAAGAACATTAAGGCTGCTGTATTACAAATCAATTTGAAATGACAGAATAGGAAGATGAACCAGCCATTTTAAATTCTAAAAATAATTGTTACGTGTTCTGAAACATGTCTGAGATTTGAAGAACATTTGTAGATTGCCTCATGCCTTTAGAGGTTACCAAAATGAATAAGTGCTGTTTGGTAATTTAACTATATAAAGTCAAAACTTTTATATATAAAGTCATTCGAATATATAAAGTCAAAATTTGATTATAGTAAAGTCACTGTCGGAATAAGTAAAGTCAAAACTTGTTCTGAATATATAAAGTCAAAACTTGAATATATAAAGTAAGCGCTGGAATATATATAAAGTCAAATCTTGAATATATAAAGTCAGCACACAATATACAAAGTCAGCTGGAATATCCATCCATTTCCAACACGTTGAACCGACCACAGGGTCAGGGGTCTGTTGAGCCAATCCCAGCCAACACTGGGCTGCAAGGCAGGAACCAATCCTGGGCAGGCACATGCATCATTTTCAAAACATTAACCAAAAAGTGTTTTTAATTTATTTTTCTTGAATATGTTTTGTTAACTTTAGTTCAGTCTAGAGTCGCTTCAATCAATAGATTTTGACTTTCACTTTATATATATTCAGGAGTGAGTTTATATACCCGATGTTGACTTTATATAATCAGGAATGACTTTATAAATTCAGAGCTGACTTTATATATATTCAGGTTTTGACTTTATATATTCCAGTGCTGACTTTTATATATTCCGACGCTGACTTTATATATTCAACTTTTGACTTTATATATTCAGAAACAAGTTTGACTTTATATATACCGACGCTGGACTTTATATATTCAAGTTTTGACTTTATATATTCTGATGGTAACTTTATATATTCACAAAATCAATTATTTGCCTGTTTGGCACCTCATAGTATATGTGTGTGTGTATATGTACACATGTATGTATATATATTGTCACGCATGCGCCTAATAGAAGACTGGGACGGACCTTAACACGCTTTGGAAGACGTCACGGGCGGGAGTGGTGGGGTACTAACCTTTCTCCTTGTTTTCTTCCAGGAAAAAGACGCCCGCCAATAAGCCTCATTCCCCAGTGCACGTCTCCGCCTTCCTCCTGCCATCTTTCTTGACGGATCAGTCTCCATCCTCTCCCTCATGGTTCCTTCCCAGCATTCCTCCACTTCTGGCTCCTCCCTTATAAAATGGCTTACTTTGTATGGTGTCACACATATGAACTGTTTTGTTTATATCTTTTGACCAGATTTCAGTGTGATTGTTCTGTAATATAATGGGCTGAAACCCCAAACCTTTATGTTGTCTCTTGTTAAGTCTTTTACAATATATATACACTCACCTAAAGGATTATTAGGAACACCATACTAATACGGTGTTTGACCCCTCTTCATGAACTGCCTTAATCTCGTGAGCGTGATTCAACAAGTTGCTGAAAGCATTCTTAGAAATGTTGGCCCATATTGATAGGATAGCATCTTGCAGTTGATGGAAATTTGTGGCCCTGTAGGGACCGGGTTACCGCCAGGCGGCACCCGTGCCTGAACAACCCTGGAGGAAGACAGGGGACACCTGGAGGGCTTCGGTGCAGCCGGCACTTCCGCACACTGGGGTGTGTCTGCAGAGGAGTGCGAAGCAGCTGGAGCCCATCCGGGTTCCTATTTAAGGGCCTTCAGTCGAGAGCGGAAGTCGGGTGGAAGAGAGACGGAGCTGGAGAGAGGACTGGAGGCGGCCAGAAAGGCAATTTGACTGTGTGCCCTGGACATTGGGGGAACGGTGCTGGAGGTAATGGGAAGTGCACTGATTGTAAATATTGTATATAACAAAGGGTGTGTTGGGTGAACTAATGATGTCCATCTGTCTGTGTCCGGGCCAGCGCTTCACTATATATATATATATATATATATATATACTGTATATATATATGCCTGCAAACCTCATGACAATGACAAAACAATTACATTGTCAATCATTTACGTTATATTATTAAGATGTTTCCTTTTCTTTTACTTCCACTGCTGTCTTAGGCTTTTTGCTATATATATATATATATATATATATATATATATATATTCTATACTAATAAAAGGCAAACCCTCACTCACTCACTGACTCATCACTAATTCTCGACTTCCATGTAGGGTGGAAGGCTGAAATTTGCAGGTTCATTCCTTACAGCTTCCTTACAAAAGTTGGGCAGGTTTTATATCGAAATTCTACGCGTAATGGTCATAACTGAAGCAGTTTTTCTCCATTTACTGTAATGGAATGACTTCAACGCTGAGGGAGTTTCTGTGACATCATCACCTCCCACGTAATGCGCATGAAACCAGGAAGACCTAAAAAGCGCTGAAGAAAACATGCATTATATAATTGAGAAGGCAGCGAAAACAATAAGAAGCGTGAATGACATATACAACCATATTCATGACTTCTGCTACTTGGGAAACAAAGCACGCATGTAAACCTACACTTTAAATTAAGTTCATAGACAGGCTACGCTGGCGTTTGTAATTTAGAGTGCCTACCCATATAAGGTCAGCCCTCCAGGGCAATCCAATAGCAAACTGCCAATACATATTCACTGGTTAAGGACTGTGCTTATGCAGAGGAAGATGAGATGGTCAGGGTGGTGTTTGGTACAAACTCAGCTTAAACTAGTGAGAAAGTTTTAAGTGCCAGGACTAAGGTAACATTAAATACAGCCATGGACATAGCAGGAGATGGCACCAGCACAGCTGGGAACCTCGATGCATGACACCGAAGCTCACGGGAACTGACGCGAGTGCACAGATAAAAAGCAACAGTTCCAAAGAGCTGAACAAAAACGAATTACACAATTGAAAAGGCAGAAAAAAATATGAAGCGCTTGATACATACAAAGCATATTCATAAATCCAAAACAAAGCACACGTTGGAAAAGTCAATGTTTCGCTAAAGGAAGACATGTAAAAAACGTGCATGCAGTGTGTCAGGTCTCAGATAAAGAAGAAGACGAGCTGTTTATTGATGCAGTAAGAAACGAATCGATGAATGAAACCTGTCATCTTTACAACGATTGACAAACACGAATGTAACTTGAACACAACACATCCTACAAATACGAACCTGATTGAAAGAAATAATGATAATCAAATCCTTGATGACAGCAACACTCAGTAACACTTTACAAAACAAAACTGTATATTGACAGTCATGTTACGTTATTTTTAAAATGTTCCCTTTTCTTTTCATAGCTTTTTCACACTACTTCTCCGCTGCATTGGTATTATATATATATATGTATATATATATATATATAACCCGATCTACATACTCGAATAATGGATACTTTATTCGCCCTCAATGATTGTTTTGGTAAAGCCATACTCAGGGGTATTCATTTGATGAACGGTAAAAAGTAAGAGCAGGGGAAAGGGTGACTTATTGAGGCATGCAGGCTGTAGTGCCCAACTCTATCTGAATTGCGTGATCACATTTGAAAAATATATCTTTCTATTAGTCCATATGTGTCAAACTCAAGGGCATGGGCCCCATCCGCCCGGCGTAATTATATCCGGCCCGAGATCATTTTATATACTGTATTATTGTTATTAAAGCCCGGTATAGGAAGCGCTGGTAACACAATAAACTACAGATCCCGTAATGCAGCGCTTCAGCTGCCTTGCCAACCTTACCGAGTTAATCAAATTATTGCGGCTAGCTCACCATGCTGAAGAAAAGTTGATTCTGAAAATAGAGCCTTTAAAACCGATGGGAGGCTGAGTATATTTTACTAAACCGTGTGTCTCATTTGTGGAGCTAATGGGGCTGTAATTACAGAATTTAATCTAAGACGGCATTATGAGACAAAACATCAGGTTAACCTAATGCAATGCAGAAGATACAGAAAGCAGCATAATTAAATAAGAATCTGACCCTTCCAGCGGACGTTTTAACCCGGCACAATCACAAAGTGATTTCAAGTAAACTGCTTTATGGGAACACAAAATGCACCAGTGCACCTTGCCTCCCCTTTCCCTGTTGCCAAGTAATTAAACCAAGTCATCACTACGTGTTCCCAAAACGCTTTGTTGAAAAACCCGGCGCACGGGAGTTTGCACGGTGCTTTGGTGACTTCAAGAACAAAAGTCCGTTTTACATGCTCGAACCTACATCTTTGGTAGCACATATCTGTGTGAGAAGCTCTCTCAGTATAAAGATTAACAAAACAGCACACGGGATTCGCCTCACTGATGAGCACCTGCAATCCATCCTGAGAATCTCCACAACACAGAACCTCACACCAAGCAAAACGAACCTGTGGCCACATTGAGAAAAAGAAAACTGAATGATTTGATTTGTTATTGCTGAAAGGAACACATTTTATTTATATTTCTAGGTTTTGTTATGCACCATGTTCATATTTAATTTGTATCATTTTGACAGGATATATTTTTTATGGAGAGCAAAATCTTTTGGGATATTTAAAATCTAAGTTTATTTTTTATATAAAATTACATAAGAGTAAAAAGAAATTTGAATGTTTGTTCTTTTACGTTACTTCATTTTTAACTTGTATAATTTAGACAGGATATATTTTTTTGGAGAGCAAAATTATAAGTTGTTTAAAGGGTTTTAGTTGATTTATTCACAAATAATATTCCTGTCTGTTTTACCATTCCACCAAAGATATTTCTGTCGACTAAATAAAAATTCTTCTATTTAAAAATTTAAATAGAACTTGAACAAATAGATAGTTCATAATATCCACGCAGACTTGCCGTAAGGCGAGTTATCCGTTTTTAAAAAGCAGCTGATTGCACTGATCTGAAATAGCTGTGTGTGTATATATGAGATATGTATGTATATGTATATATATGTTTATATATGTGTGTGTATGTATGTATATATATATATGTATTTGTGTGTGTATGTATTTATGTTTGTGTGTATATGTATGTGTATATATGTAGATATATATGTATATATATAGTGTATATGTATAGATATGTATATATATATATGTTTATGTGTGTGTGTGTAAATATATATATATGTGTGGAAACAACACTCATCACTCACAACAGTGACAAAACAATGACAATCATGTTACGTTTTTTTTCAAAATGTTTCCTTTTCTTTTCATTGCTTCTTTAACACCTTTCCCTTTTCCTCAAAGGCTGGTATTTTTTAGTATATATATATATATATATATATATTAATTTTATATATATATATATATATATATATAGATAGATAGATAGATAGATAGATATTGTGGGGAAAATGGCCGGGCCCTTCATCCCCGCCAATACCCCAGGCCGCTAGGTGGAGCCCTACTTAACGGGAGATGCCCATTCAGCAGGGGATCATGGACTATGGAGTTTTAATACACAGCCCTGCTGGATAACATCAAGTCATCAGGGAACGCTGCAGGAGACACAGAGCGTTTTTTCCATACAGCTTGGAAATAAATCCCAGTCCATGGTTGGAAGAAATAAATTGCTTCCGGCTGATGAAGAAAAGGAGAAGTTTTACCTGACCCAGAAGTGATAGAAAGTCACATGGACTGAGGGACAGAAACACTTCCCGGTCATGGACTATAAAAGGATTATGGAAACCCTAGAAGATTGAGCTGAGCTGGGGGGAAGGGTGGAGCGTCTGGGGGGAGTGGAGGATTGGTTATTGTTTATTTGATTATGTGATTGATTTTGGGGTATTGTGGAGAGGAAGGTGCTTTGTGCATGATTATTATAATAAATATTCATCTTTGGACTTTTACCTGGTGTCTGATGTTGGTCTGAGGGTTCGGGTCAAGAAAATCTGCCAAATTTTATATATATATATATATATATATATATATTGTGAAGGACCCAGGGGACAGCAATAAGGGTTGGGGTTTCGCCCCGTATATTGTACACAACAAAACGGTCAGAATTATAAACAAAACAGTTCATATCGGCGCTTACCCTGGGTCCGGGGGATTTTAAATTTTGGGGCCGGGAATGGAGGGGAAAGCTGGGAAGGGGCCCAAAGGATTTGGGGAAGGAACGTCAGGGCAAGATGGGGGGAGGAAGGGCGGAAGTACCCGCCCCGTCAATCCCAACCTATGGTGCAGGAAGGTTTTTCTTTTTGAGGAAGCAGAGGGGGAAAATTAATACCCCCCCATTCCCTGGGGGGGAATGGTTTCCCCCGGTGTATCGAATCAATCCGGGCCCCCTACCAGGCGGCGTGACAATCCCCCCCTTTGCCCAGGACCGCAGGTGGGGGGAAACCGGGTGAGTGGAAACGAGAGGGGGGTCGGCATTGGCCTAAAGGTCCCCCCCGATTAAAGGGAAATTTGGTGTAAGTCCAGGGACCCCCGGGACCCGGTTACTCTTTGTGTGGGAATCCCCTGAAGTGCAGCGTGATCACCAGGCGGGTTTCCCACCCCGCAGGATAACAGAGGTGGGTCCCGCCCATTTAAAAGCCAAAAGGGCCCCCTCTCCACTGCCGCACCCTCCCGGGGCCCCCTTCCCGGGTTCCCCCCAAATTTAAAACCCC
>NW_024380833.1:0-15202 GCF_016835505.1 Polypterus senegalus | reverse complement strand
TTATGTGTGTTGATACATCACTTTAATTTTCAAGACCTAGACAGTTGGCTTGCAAGTTCAAGAGGTGAATTAAAAGCAAAACTTAGTTGGGAAAAATCGACAGCCCTGGGACTGAATATAGAACCACTTTATGAAACAATGCCATGTCACAAATCAGGATTATTGATGTACAGTGGTGTGAAAACTATTTGCCCCTTCCTGATTTCTTATTCTTTTGCATGTTTGTCACAAAATGTTTCTGATCATCAAACACATTTAACCATTAGTCAAATATAACACAAGTAAACACAAAATGCAGTTTTTAAATGATGGTTTTTATTATTTAGGAAAAAAATCAAATCTACATGGCCCTGTGTGAAAAAGTAATTGCCCCTTGTTAAAAATCACCTAACTTGGTGTATCACACCTGAGTTCAATTTCCTGATTACTGCCACACCTGTTTCAA
Organism: Polypterus senegalus; assembly: GCF_016835505.1. NCBI lineage: Eukaryota > Metazoa > Chordata > Cladistia > Polypteriformes > Polypteridae > Polypterus > Polypterus senegalus. Next base: position 14,757 of record NW_024380833.1, on the reverse strand, counting down.
TCAAGAAATCACTTCAATAGGAGCTGCCTGACACAGAAAGTAGACCAAAAGCACCTCAAAAGCTAGACATCATGCCAAGATCCAAAGAAATTCAGGAACAAATGAGAACAGAAGTAATTGAGATCTATCAGTCTGGTAAAGGTTATAAAGCCATTTCTAAAGCTTTGAGACTCCAGCGAACCACAGTGAGAGCCATTATCCACAAATGGCAAAAACATGGAACAGTGGTGAACCTTTCCAGGAGTGGCCGGTCGACCAAAATTACCCAGGCGCCAGGGCGACTCTTCGAGAGGTCACAAAAGACCCCAGGACAGCGTCTAAAGAACTGCAGGCCTCACTTGCCTCAATTAAGGTCAGTGTTCACGACTCCACCATAAAAAGAGACTGGGCAACGGCCTGCATGGCAGATTTCAAGGCGCAAACCACTGTTAAGCAAAAGAACATTAGGGCTCGTCTCAAATTTGCTAGAAACATCTCAATGATTGCCAAGACTTTGGGAAAATACCTTGTGGACTGATGAGGACAAAAGTTGAACTTTTTGGAAGGCAAATGTCCGTTACATCTGGTGTAAAGGACACAGCATTTCAGAAAAGAACATCAAACCAACAGTAAAATATGGTGGTGGTAGTGTGATGGTCTGGGGTTGTTTTGCTGCTTCAGGACCTGGAAGAGCTGCTGTGATAGATGGAACCATGAATTCTACTGTCTACCAAAAATCCTGAAGGAGAATCTCCGGCCATCTGTTCATCAACTCAAGCTGAGGCGATCTCGGTGCTGCAACAGGACAATGACCCAAAACACACCAGCAAATCCACCTCTGAATGGCTGAAGAAGAACAAAAGAAGACTTTAGGTGGCCCTAGTCAAAGTCCTGACCTGAATCCAATTGAGATGTATGCCTGCATGACCTTAAAAAGGCGGTTCATGCTAGAAAACCCTCAAATAAACTGAATTACAACAATTCTGCAAAGATTGAGTGGGGAAAATTCCTCCAGAGCGCTCAAAGACTCATTGCAAGTTATCGCAATGCTTGATTGCAGTTATTGCTGCTAAGGGTGGCCCAACCAGTTATTAGAGTTCAGGGGCAATTACTTTTCACAAGGCCATGTAGGTTTGGATTTTTTCTCCCTAAATAATAAAACCATCATTTAAAAACTGCTTTTTGTGTTTACTTGTGTTATATTTGACTAATGGTTAAATGTGTTTGATGATCAGAAACATTTTGTGTGACAAACATGAAAAAGAATAAGAAATCAGGAAGGGGCAAATATTTTTTCACACCACTGTATATATATATTTTGTATGTGTGTGTGCCCGGAACCACACCAGCTCCATCATTAAAACTGCTGTGACATCATCATCATAGGCCTGATCACCACAATGATTAAAAGCGTAGACAAGAGGTCTATCTGCTGACTTAGCAGTCCCAGGACAATCTGACCTTTCATGGCCAAAAATTAAGGGCAGGTCATGGGCGTCAGAGAATGGATTAAAACTGTGGCTTGTTTTTGTGGGGTGCTGTAGAAATGGTGAGCTTGTTTAAATTTCGTGCAGTAACAATCACTGATGAATTGAGGAGGGAACAGCATGGTTTGCCTATTGCCAAGTTCACCAATGCCTACCTGAGATGTGTCACATGTGCTGTCTGGAGTCCATCTTCACTGATGGCATCACATCCTGGTAGGGCACACACGGCTTGGGTCACTGCAGAGAGTGGTGAAAGCCACAAACTATTCCCGCACCCAGCTGCCTTCTGTCCAGGATATCTAGAAGACATTCTGCTAAGATTATTACACACTCGCCATCCTGCACAAGTGTATGTCTTAATCCTCCCTTCGGGCAAATAGTAAAGAATCAATGGCGCCAAGTATGGCTTCAAAGAAGGTGTTTATTTAAAAAAGTTGGTCTCAATCCGTGCGAGAGAGGGGCGTCTGAAGTGGAGCTCCGCTAGCAGTGTGCTATTTTTCATATTATTTGCTTATTATTCTGAGATATCCTGTATTTATTTAACCTGAGAGGACCGCTACAGTATATGTAAACACATATAAACATGGCCAACAAGAAGGGGGGTCTGAAAGAATGAAGCTAAAGCTACATCCCAAACTGGATCAGCATGCCCTAGTTAGAATCACGCTCTCAGAGACAACCTGGATCAGATGGGAAAGTACAGACTCCTCGGGACCACGGTCCGCTACATCGTCGCCGGCTGAGGCGAAAAGGGGCGAAGGTTCGATTAGAGTGCAGATTGGATAGCTCCGATTGGAGAGGATTACCTGAAACTGGAAAAAGGCGGGAGGTCCGCGGCTTGATTCGCACTTCGCGGGACTGGAGCAGCGGGGACACCGGCTTCAGCAGAAGTCTGCTGCTTCATCTACGGTACAAGAAGGCACATTTGAGCTATCTGAACTGAAAGTGTTGCTCGCTGAGCTCACCCAAGAAAATAAAAAAACGAAGGCTAATGAGAAAGCAGCGGCAAAAAGGGGCCGAGAGACTGAAACAGGAATTAAAACAGGAGATGAAACAGGCCAATGAATGTCTGCGACAGAAATCCAACAGGAAATCAACAGGCAAATGAAAAGGGTGCGTCAAGAAGTACAACTTGAACGACGGTGCTGGGTAAAATTGAAGGCGCATTGAGAAAACTGGGGTTTAAAATGAGCACGCTTGCTGATCAATTGGAGCATCTTAGTGAGACATTCACCGAATCGGATCGAAATAGCAACATCTAGCTGCCAGTGCCGAGGAAAGAGCAGTAAATGTCAGTTCGGAATGTAAAAACGGAGAAAACTTGGAACAGACTGGCTGCTTTAGGGAAAATGGGAGTAGAAGGTATAATGTCAGAATTGAAGGCCTGCCGGAGAATCGAAAGTTTAAACCCTGTGAAATTCCAACTGAATTTTTTCTAAAATAATGGGGCAACTTAAAGCAAAAATTTGGATGCAGGGTTTTTCCGCGGATCAAACACCATCAGCCCCCGACCAAGTTTTTTTATAGTTTTTTGAGCATTTCTTTAAGTTAGAGGTGATGGAACCCCCTCAGAAAAAGGAAAATATTATATAAAAAAAATTCCCCATTGCGCTTCCTACTTCTCCCAGCAACAGCTATAAAACCGCCCCTTCTATAATATTAAACAGCCCCTCGGAAGCCAATTAAATCGGCCTCCTGTACCCGGGCAAAACTGAAAGTGGAATGGCGGGATTTTATTTTAGCAGCAAGGAGGAGGCAAAAAATGTTTAAAAACTGACCCCGGGACTATTCTGAAAATAATTGTGAGTCATGGGTAAATGATGCAAGTTTAATCTACTGTCATCTATTTTTTTTTAAAATAGGGGTTTTTTATCAGCATATATTCTCTACTCTTATATTTTTTTTTTAATTAACTTATCATTCAGTATTACTAGAAGCAAATTTTATGTTTTATTGTCTTAATTCGTTTTCCTCTTTTTTTTTTTCTAATTTTTCATGTGTCCCCTAAATGGACTGTTCAATATCTACCCTTGGTTTGCTGTTATTCTATTCTGTTTGACTTGTTATGCTTGTTTTGGACACATCTTTAAAAATCACCGGGGTTTTATCGGGGGATATCTTAATCCAAAAATTTTTAAGATTATATATATATATATATATTAAGTAAAATTTTTTTCTTTTTTTTTTTTTTTCCTTTTTTTTAAAGACTATATTGGTAACAGATATCTCTATTTTTTTTAACCGCCCCTGAGGGGGCTTGATTTTTGGGGCGCTCTGCCTCTGGGATGTCGGGGACTGGGATTTTGGTGAAGGGGGTTTTTTAGCCTCACCGGGGGGAGGAAAAAAGGAGGTGGGGGTTGGGGAAGAAAAAGGGCAGGCTTGATCTATATCTAATCTATCATCTCAATCTTTATAATTATAACTATCAACAAATAAAAAGCTGATGCAACAACTCTTGGGGAATGGGAAATTAAGCCCCTAAACTATTTCACTTCCAGTTAAGACTATAATATGACACCAAAACTCGAATCATTCTCCTGATGGGACAGTTAACCGAAAGGGGAATTTTAAAAGGGCCCTGAATCACGAATTAAAGAAAAAGAAAGTACTTTCTCACCTAACGGTCAAAATGTAAAATAGTATTTTGGAAACCCACTTAAAAGAAAGGATCAGTTCCGGCTGCAAAAAGCTGGACGGGCCCTTTCCATTCTATTTTTTACAAAAAAAACTGAGGGGGGGGAATTCCCATACATACAACAGTACCATTTGTAGCATCAGATGTAGTATTGGATCCTGAAGGAGATATGTATGGTCATGGGAGACTTATCTAACTGTAAAATGATTTTGATAAATTTTTATGCACCTAATGTTGATGAAGGAATTTAAAAAAAATTTTTTGCATCCATTCCCAATCTGAACACTCATAAATTTATAATGGCTGGGGACTTTAATTGTGTTCTAAATCCACTTTTAGATAAGATTCCCTCCAAAAACGGCCTCCCCCAAAATTTTACAAATTTATAACTACCCAACTTATCAGATCCCTGGGGGTTTTAAACCCAAATTCAAGAACATATTCTTTCTCTAAGTACATCATTGCTACTCAAGGATTGATTACTTCTTTATAGAAAATCTTCTTGCCTAAAAAAAATCAAAATCGATCTATTGTTTTTTTGACCTTCCCTGATCTTGGAGCTGAAAACAACCCCATACACTCACCCGGGGAATCGCTCAATCGCTTCTTTAGCTGACAAAATTGTACAAATTTATATCCAAACTTGAATTCTTTCTGAGGACAAAAAATCCCTAGATCTCTGCAGGAATCCGGGGAAATAAGGCCTTCTTGAGGACAGATTATCTCATATTTTTCCCCACAGAAAAAAACCGGGAAGAAAGTAGCAGAGAAAAAAGCAAATTACTAAAATAGATGAAAAAAGGAGACTCCCAAAAAGCGGGCCCTCTACATAAAGGGGAGGCAGGCTCTACATTCAGAATTAAACCTCTTGACAACTAAAGAAACCAACAACTAATTTACAAACCCAGACATCATTATTATGAACATGGAGAAAAGTAAAAACTTTTAAAACCCAACAAATCCACAAAAAGATTCTAGCAATCTCGTTTACTAACACACGGAATAAAATCCGAACAAAAAATATAATTACATTTTTAGAACTACTATAAATCCCTATTTACTGAGTTTAAAAAAAGACAATATACAACAGATTTCTGGGTACATTACAATCCACAAATTGCGCTTTTGTGTGGAGGGCTCATCCTCTGTTTATCAGAATTACTGGATGCTATAAAAAATCACTCCAAGGGGGAAAACAGCAGGCCCGGCACCCTGCGGTTTAAAGAAATTCTCCCCAGCTAGCCCCCCCCCTAGTAAAAATTTACAGAACCAGGATAACCCCTCTTCCACAAACCTTTGCCAAACACTAATCACTGTCTTTCCAAAAAAAAAATAAGGACTTCAATGTGCATTTAACGACCAATTTCCTTCTGAATAAACCCTTTTAAAAAACTCTCTAAAATCATTTGCTAGAAGGATGGGGGAAAAGTGCTCCCTCTGTAATATCCCCAAACCAAACTGGATTTTTAGGGGGGGGCATTTTCTTCAAATATTAAACCTTTTAATTAATATACTCACCAACTAAATCAAACACCCCCCGAAATATTAATTTTTTGGGTGCGAAAAAACATTGACATGATTGAATAAAACCTTTTTTCCACATTGGGGAATTTTGGTTTTGGGCCCAAAATTTGTGGATTAAATTTTGTATACTCCCCAAACTTCAGTTTGCATCAATAACATTTCTCAGATCTTTAAACTAGACTGGGAAAAACAAGGATGCCCTTTTACCACTGTGTTTTTCAATTTTCCATTGAACCACTGGCAATACATTGTCAAATACTGATCAGATAAAGGGGATTAGCAAAAAGGACTGGGCAGAAAAAACTCATTATATGCAGATGACAGGGACTGTATATAGGGCCCCCAAAAATTTTGTGCCTGCGTCTTAACCTCACAGAATTTCAAAAAACTCTCTGTCTCAGAATTAATCTGAATGGTACTTTCCCGGGGTTTTCAAGCATAAATTTTAATTGACACCCCACCTTTTATCATTGCAGAACAGTTTAAATACCTCGGGTAAACATCACAAGTAAAATAAAGCTCTTTATCAACAAAATTTCCGTCTGCAGGAAAAAATTAAAAAGGAGATAGATGGTCAACCCTTCATCTCCCTAGCTGGAAGAATTCCTGTTAAGATGAATATTCTTCCTAAGCTCCTTTTATTTCAAAAAACCCAAAATACATTAATAAATCGTTCTTTAAACAATTAGATTCAACAAACCTCATTTTTTGGGTTCTAAAACATCCCATCAAAAAAAGGGGACCTACAAGACAAAAAGGGGAAGGAGTGGTCACCCAAATTCCGTTTTATTTCTGGGGCAAATACAAATAAAACCTGGACCAAAAAAAAGCATACACAGGGCCCACCCAAAATTAAATAAAATCCTGCAGTACTTTTTGTTTCCTTGCTTTGTGCTCCCAAAAAACCCGTTTTCGGCAATACACTAATAACAATTGTCCCCTCATGAAACTGGAACCAATGTGAAAGCATTTTAAAAACGGAGAAGCCCTTTTTGTGGCACCCCCGCAAGAGAAACCCCCCTTTCAACCTTCGAAACATATGCAGTTTTAAATCTGGAAAAAAATTTAATTAACTTCTTAGAGATCTTTTTATAAAAGTCGCATCCTATGAACAATTCATTCCAAATTTAACATTAACTACACATTTCTTTTCCCCTATCTTCAAATCAGGAACTTTGTTAAACAAATTAGATTTTCCCCCATCTGCCCCTTCCCCGCTGGAAAAATTTTGCTCAATTTCAAGGGGGTTTGACTCCCTCTCACTTTTAAAATCCTTTTTTCAATCCCCCCTTTTTAAAAAATCCCAAAAGGGCACTGGGAAAATGATCTCTCAATTAATATATCAGAAAAGGGTGGAAAGTAGCAATGCAAAATTCACTAGGGTCCATATTTAAAAAGCCACAATTAACAACTCAAAATTATGGCACACTGTCTAATAAAACTCTCAAAATGTTTCCAGGGCATGATCCAACCCCAACGTTGCAACCCAAACCCCACCTCACTGGTCACATGTTCTGGGCCTGTCCAAATTAACATTATTCTGGACAAAATTTTTTTTTACCTCTCAGACATTTGGGCTCACAATCTCCCCAACCCTTTAAAACTGTGTTTGGGGGGCTTCCAGAGGGGGCTTAAAGGGAGAAAACAAACAAATTGTGATTGCATTCACTACACTGTTGGCAGACTTATTCTGATAAACTGGAAGAACCCCAAACTCTCCTCTTTTTAAAATCATGGGAACGTGTTTTTTATTATTTAAAATTGGAAAATCAAATACTAGTTAAGGATCGGAACTTTTTTTTAAAACATGGCAGGATCTAATCAGTAATATTTTGAAATGATTTTATAAAGCACAGAAAATTTTTTGATTTAGGATTTTTTTAAACCTAAATTTTTTCACCGTTTGTTGCCTTCCTCAGGGGGGGATGATCTGTTCTTACATAATTTTTTTTTTTTAAAAAATTGATTGCATGTAATTTAAATAAAAAAATAAATAATAAAAAAAAAAAAATTCCCGAACACAAAATAATAAGATACTAAGAAAAAAGAAAGGGATAAATATTTTTATACCTGAATATGTAGCTCTACTGTAAATTGTATTCTATATCTTTGGGTTTTATTATATTTTACTGTTCTGGAGGGGATGTACAGTAAATAACAATATCATTGTTTACAGTATACGACAATAAATACGGTATGTTTAATGATGAGATCACTCGGGGTAATTCCCCGCTGAAAGCACCTGTAATGATCCACTATTTTTTTTTTAGTAGTTGTAACAGTTTTTGATATTTATCTAAATTTTACAAAGACAACGACTCAAAGACAGTTTGAGTCTATGTTGGTATAAGTTGGTCTTGCAATCAACTTAAATGTTGCACGAAAAGGTTTTAAAACAATCCGATTGTCTCAAACTGAAAAGTTGTTAAAAATGTAAAATAATGTAAAATCTACTGGCGTCACATGCTCCAATCGATATGGACCGAATCCAGTATTTGACACATGCAGTTTTTTAGTAATGAAACGCTGATGGATCAAATCAATAAATAAATGACTGTTTCCTAAAATGTTTCCTTGTCAGTTTTAAAACTTATTTTATATGAAGCGCTGTTTTTGAAAGCCTTCTAAAAATAATGAAGCTTATTATTGTTTCACATGTGTATATTTTGCAAGTGGGAATATGAAATACATTTATAGATTGAAAATCTCTAGGTATGAGTTTCATGAGGTACATTCCGTTTGAAACACGGGATAGTAGTAAAATTTGTTACTTTTACTATAATGTAACACTTCAGGGAAACGTAATGAACAAACATTAAAAATAGTAAAAAAAAAAACTGTACTTTATATAAAATGTTAGAATTTTGGGAAGGAGCTTAGAAATTTAAATAAATATGAGACTGGAATCATTTATTTTGACCAGATAGAAAACTGTTGTAATTTGACAACTACGCATCTACAGCATGTAACGAGCCGCAACACTGCCCGCAGGGGGCAGGGTACAGGGCGCTGGGAAAAGGCGTTATGATAAATTGTATTACATGGGTGTGTGCTATGGTGTGCTCTGAAGGGTTTCTGTGACGGGCGTTTGGGCTTTCCCGGGGGAATGGGGGGTTGGGGGGGGTGCAGTCTGCATTGACTCTTTGACTTCATCACATTGCCACCAAATACCACAGAAAAATCCCAAGTTAATACACCACAGTTGTCTTTGAGTTTCTCCCCCTAAATATATTCCCGCCCCCCTTTTCCCTCGTCTCCCATTTCAATTCAGATGCCCCCAATTTTCCCAGTAAGGCTCATTTAATGACAATAAAAAGTCTCAGGGACAGCCCCTAAAAAACATGCCATTGATTTCAAAAAATTGTTTTTCTCCGGGACTTCTTGTTCTAAAAATAAAACTTGGCTTTTTATATTACAACGGGAAAAGAAATTTTTAAGTTTGGTTTAGATAAATTTAAAATTAACCGACTTTTGAAATCACCAATATAGCAGCCCAGGAATTATTGGGGAAATATTTAATTTCCCATCCAAAACTGCAAAACCACACAAATACGGGTGATGGCTTTTTGGGACGTTATGCGGGAGGCTGTGTGAAGCAGCTACAAAAAAAAAGCAGGCCAATTAAATTATTCCGGCATCCCCCGTTATCCCCTGATCCCCCCTTTCAATTAAGCCCCAAATTTCCCAGTAAGGCTCTGCTTATGCAATTTAAATAAGTCTCAGGGACACCCCACAAAAGGTTACCATTATTTGGGGAAACTTGCTTTCCTCCTGGACAAAACTATACGTTGCTTCCCAAAGTTATATATATCTATAATAATAAAAAAAAAGCCCTCACTGACTGACTGACTGACTGACTGACCCCTGTCATCACAACTCCAATTTCCCCGTGGGGTGGAAGGCTGAAATTTGCGGCCATTCCTTTAAAGCTTACTTACAAAGAGGGGCGGTTTCATTTGAAATTTACGCAAAAAATTTCAAACTAAAGTTTTTTTTCCATTTACTGTAATGGAGTTGACTTGAACCGGGGGGCGGGTTTCTGTGACATTCACCCCCCTCACATAATCCCCTTTAAAAAACCGGGAAAAGGGACAAAAAAGGTATTTTATTTAAGGGCCAAACAATTAGAACGGCATGACATATACAACCATTTCAGCTCTGAACCCACAATGCAGACAAAAACACAGTTCCAAAATTGAACAAAAAACCAATTACACTGCTAAAACTCAAATAGACAAACCATCGCGTGGGTATAGAGCCTTAGCCTGTGGGGAACGCCAGTTCGATTCCCGAGGGAATGTACTAACAGGGTTTTCGCTTCTCGACCCAATTGCATCCCTTAGTTTGGGGCGTATAAAATACATGCGGTTTAAAAAAGACAGATCACCTATTGAAATTTATGAAAATGGATACTTTATTCGGACAATGGTTGTTTTGGAAAAACCCTACTCAGTGTATTCTTAGAGAAGGGAAAAAGTAAAAGCAGGGGGGGGTCACTGGGCACACAACAAAACCCTCCCCGGGGGGTGATGTACTGTAGTGCCCCCAACTCAACTCCGATCGACTTTCGGACATTTGAAAAATATTTCTTTTTAAGTGCTATTTACCCCATTGTCAAAATCAAGGGCCACGGGCCACATCTGGCCCGGGTAATATATCCGGCCCGGATCATTTTTTATACTGTATTTTTTTTTGGCCGGGGGTATGAGCCCTGGTATCACAATAAACTACGATCCCATAATGGCGCTTCAGCTGCCTTTTAAAAACCCCCCGTTTAAACAAGTCTGGGTTAGTGGTACAAGTTATTGCGAAACTAGCTACACAATGCTGAACAGAAAAAAGGGGATTCTAAATGAGCCTTTAAAAAACGATGGGAGGCTGAGTATTTTTTGAAGGAAAACCCCGGGTCTCATTTGGGCGTTTTAAACAAAACGGGGCCCTGCCCAGCAAAAGCGAGCACCGGCCCCCAAAACTGTGCCCCTTTTGGGGCCTTGTCCTTTCTGCCTTAAGTCAAAAGTACATTTTTCATTTTTTCATCCCCCCCCGCGTTTTCCCCAGACAAGTCAAACGGCCCCTTTTTTAACCCGAAAAAATAATATTAAGGCTTCACACTTTTTTTTCCGGGTTGATTATGAGGTCCTCATCGGATTATGAAGAACGACAGGGTGGAGGAAAAAAACATCACACCGATTAATGGGCTCCCATCTACAAAAAACCCCCGCTGCTGCCCCCAAAAAGGCATCTCGCCATTAACACTCTCTTCTATATAAAAAGAAAAGGCAATTTTCCCTTTCTTTACACCTTTTTTTTCCCTTTTTTCCCCAAAACCCAAACCCCTTCTTAACACTGCAGAGGACACAAAAAAAATTTTTTGGAGTACCATAGGCAATTACCAGAGGGGACAAATTTGACGCCCCATAGAAAAAGTAATTTCTATACCACACCTGTTGCGCCTTTTAAAATGGATCCCAGAGATGATCCCCCTATACATTTTGTGCTTTAGTTTTTCCCGTTGTGTTAAAAGTCTTTAAAAATTTGTTTACCCTAACCACCCAGTAGTGCTCAATCCTGTTTTTAAAACGTTAATTTTTTTGTTTAATAACATAAACTATATTTTATTTTTTTTCCCCTTGCACTGGCCCGCTATACACACACATATAGAAAATACATATATATACACATATATAACTGTGTGTATGTTTGTATTATTGTATATAATATATATATATATATATATACACACACCCCCTATCTACTTTATATAAAATTTAACACATATATATATATATGTTTGTATGATGTATGTGTGTGTATATATGATGTGATAGATTTTATATATTGTGTGTGTATATGTGATTCCTGTAAAACATATTAATATGTATATAGATAGGGTTTATATATATATAATATATATATATGACTCAAACCCATTATGACCCAAAATCCAAGTGGAGCAGAAAAAGGGGCGTGTGGCGGGTTATTTTCAAATGCAGCGGGGCGAAAACCCGGGGCGGCTGCCAAATACACAAAAAAAATTACTTTGACAATCTTTACGTTTTTTTTCAAATTTTTCCCTTTTTTTTTTCATCTTTTTCACACTTGCTGGGCGGGTATTTTGCTTTATATATATATATGCACCTCATAACAGTGACAAAACAATTACATTGACAATCATTTTGTATTTTCAAAATTTTTCCCTTTTGTTTCTCTTTCCTTTTTAAACACTACTTCCCCGGGCTCCCGGGGGTATTTTGATATATAAAATTTTGTATAGATATGAATATAGATACATATAGATAATAATATAAATATAGATTGTGAATGGGGGCCCCCCCCTTAAACCCCTACCGACCCCAGACCCCAAGAAAAAGCCCAAAATGTGACTTTTTTTCTTACGTAAAAGCACCTCCACCACAATACTCTATAATCAACAATTCTCAAAAAAACCAATCCCCCCAGCCCCAAGGGGTTTTTTTCCCCTTCCCGCTCGCCCCGGGGAGTTCCCCTCCTTTTTTTTCCCGACCCGGGGAAATGTTTTGCCCAACAGTCCCCCAAATCCATTCCTTGGGTCAGGGTAAAAATCCCCTTTTTTTCAACCCTGAAGTTTTGCCTTCCTGACGAACCTCCGGGGCACAGGGCACGAAGAAGCCCCTCCCCCCTGCAGCCCCCCCTTGGCCCCCAGCATCCCGCAGGGCTTTTCAAAACTCCAATTCCATGATGCCCTCTTTTCGGGGGCCCCACCCTGCAAGGGGGGCCCCCCTGCGGGGGTATTGGCGGATAAATGGCCCCCATTTCACCCAAAAATATATATATATATATATATATATAGATATGGGAACAACACTCATATAATGACAAAACAATTACATTAACAATCATTTCGTTATTTTTAATTTTTCCTTTTCTTTTTTACCTTTTTTCCCTTTCTGCCGACCGGGTATTCTGTTTTTTTATATATATACCCCGACTACATACTGTAAAATCCCCCCACCATAGCGCAACATGGATTTTGCCTTTAGTCCAACGCTTAGGTTGATTCGAGTGGGTGCAGTGGGGGGATGCCTGATAGCCCAGAAAGGGCCAAAAAACCCGGGGGCCCTACTTTTGCATTATTTGTAGTAAAACTATTTTATTATTTTCAATATATATATGTCAGAGGGGGAATTTTGTACACTTGTCATTCCCCTTTTTTTTAGGAAAAAAAATGCAAATTTTTAAACCCCAAAGATCAGGCAATGGCCCAGTTGGCAGTGGGGGTGAAAGTTAAAAACTGTCTCAGTTGTGGTATTTTCTGGGTTGATAGGTGCCCCCATTTTGAAATTTATGGCTGGTTGGTTTTCAAAAAAATCCCGTAATAACAGAACTGCCTTCCCTTTGGGGGAGCCTGGGTAATCATTACTGATTTTTGAGGGTTGTTTGTGTAAGAATCAGCTGTCTTGCAAAAGGGGTCCCGGGTTTTAAGTCTTCCTTGGAGGATTTCTGGATTTACCTGACTTGGCAATTAACATTTTGACAATATTGATTTCTAAAAGCAGATCTGTCTCATTCTGGTTGGAACAATACATTTTGTTAATTTTCGGTTTTCATTATTTGTTAAACCCGGGGAAAATTTAGCTGTGCCACTTGTTTAATCTGGTTGTCCGGACTGATAATTGCAGGGACTGAAGGAGATTTAAGCCCTGGCCAGGAGAAGGAAAAAGAGGAGGACGATCCGAGCACTGCCAAGACACCTCGGACAGAGCACAGAGGCTTGCAGGCTGACAAGGGGCGTGGCTGGCAACGATGTGAGGCAAAAGGGGCGGCAATTCTTCCCGGAGGAAGAGACAGCTCTACAAGGGGGCGCCGGTTGTGGGTCCAAGCGAGAGGGAAGCCGATGAAAGGACCGAGCAAAGCTGGCAGACAAGAGATAAGGCGGCCTAATTCAAAGCAATACAAGGAGCCCAGAGGGGAAAAAAAAAAGGAACAGCAAAGAGACGCCAAGGGATTCCACGATTCTCTTGGAAACAGTGTCCAGTGAACAGAGGGCATCCGTGGACAGTTGAGCAATTAAGTGTTGGGGTAACACTGAGAACAAACAGGACTTTGCACCACTACAGGATGTATCATCCAATTCATGTTTTAATGGACTTTTAATTGTGGACTGAGGGCTTTCCCCTTTTTAAGATAAGAAATTTTCTTCCTTTATACTGTTAGATTTGGTTTTATGTTCATTTATCTTTTCATGTACTTATTATTGTCTAGTGTAATAAGTTACTTTCCTAAAATTGCTTTTTGTGCCTTTCATTGTGTGTTTACTCACCGCCCAATTTAAAGAAACCTGTGTGCTATCATTGGTAAATTTCAGGAGTTCCAGTCTCTTAATAAAACTGGGTGGCTAGTGGGTATTTGGATGGTGTCTAGTTAGATTACCTAAGTGTAACCTGACACTGTTACATATATAAGGGTACCGATTCATTTTTTCCCTGCAAAACCCCTTAGTTTGGGAATAAGTATGAAAAAATATGAGGTTAACACAGAAAACCAGATCACCAATTTAAGCTTTGGGGAATCATAGATATTTTTTTTGACATCAATAATTGTTTTGGTAAAAACCCTACTTGTTGTAATCCTCCTTCCATGTTATATTATTTCCCTGACTACAAGATTAAATGAACGGTAAAAAGTAAGAGCGGGGAGGGTGCTCAGGCAGGCAGGCACAGCTCAATAGCTCAATTTGGGTATAAATAGGTTCTATTTAGTCAGAAATATCTTTGGTAGGAATGGAGTTGGATTTAGTCTTTAAATTTCTATGGTGAAGAAAATTTTTTGCAATGATGATTAAATTTAACTTTCATTCCTACTAAACTTATTTCTGTCGACCAAATAAAAATTACTTATATTTGAAATTTAAATAGAACTTGAACAGATATGATAGTTCATAATACCCAGCAATTAAGTGCACGTGGATTAGGGGTCATCCGTTTAACAAGCAGCGATTGCACTGATACGAAATAGCCTGCCCATTTAATTATTTAGGAATGGATAAATAAATTAAAATTTTGTACAAATAATGTTTAAAATTTTCTTCCTCAATGGATTCTAAACCCCAGCAAAGCTGCTCGACCCCAAAGGAGATATGTGTATATATATATA